>NC_060906.1:22616625-22834125 GCF_014805685.1 Silurus meridionalis
GGAAATGTCACGTTTTAAAACGTTTGTATTATGTAACGAGAATACAAACGTGAGATTCTTCGCAAAAAACCTTATGGACTTATATTAACTCTACATCCTTAAAACAAAGCAGTGCAACAATCATTTTGAACATTTTGTGGTAACTGTATGCCATTAGACACACAAAATGTCCACAAATCCATTGTTTGCATGATAGATTTCAAATTCAGATTGAATTCTTTTGGTCTCACATCACAAACAAAACATAGTTTGTCATGCAGGGAAATTATTTTTTTTACAACTCTGTCATTGATATAAAAAACTAATTTACATAAACCAGAAGGTACAAAGCAACTCATAAACGATATCATTAATATAATGAGTCTACTATAATGTCTCAGCAATAATATTTGCATTGACGGTTAACAATGATGGAACTGTAATGAATGGAAATTTACTGTCACTCAGATGAAGATGGGTTTTTCTCAAGGTCAGGTTCCTCTTAAGGTTCCTTCCATCTCAGTCACCACTTGTTCACTCATTAGGTTAAAACTTTTAGAAGCACCAAGTGCATACATTTTATGACATCTGTAAAGCTGCTTTGGGACAATGTCTATTGTTAAAAGCACCATACACATAAAACTGAATTAAACTGAATGTACCTGTAGACAAATTGACAAGAAAAAACAATTATAATAAATAAATAAATAAATATATATATATATATTTTATACTAGCTTATCATTCATAAATATTTGTTAAAGAAGAATAAATAGAAACTTGATCAGCTATAATCATGCTACATTTGAAGGATGGGTTCCTTCTTGACCCTCGTTCTCAAGGTTTCTTCCTCATACCATCTCAGTGAGCTTTTTTTCCCCCTCATAACCACTGTCTCCACCAGGCTCACACGTCAGTGATAAACTTCTAGAGAGTAATTTAGGAATTGGAAATTGATACCTGTAATTTTTCTTTGTAAAACTACTGGAACATGTAATAACATACAAATCAAATAATTTAATTGAATGATGATATTTTAATCTATTAATTAACCTTTTTAAAAACTAAAGTATACAAATATGGCTAATGATCTAATATGAAAATAAAGAATTTTTGGACCTACCAAAAGAAAAAGCATGATCGCCTTTTCCTTTTATAAAAAAACTTTCCATGGCAAGTAAACTAATTTATTTGTACAAATGACAAATTTTTATAGTGCATAGAGATTTGTTGAGATAATCAACCAATATGGCATAGATAGATAGATAGATAGAGAGAGAGAGAGAGAGAGAGAGAGAGAGATAGAGAGAGAGAGAGAGAAAGAGAGATAGAGAGAGATATATATATATATATATATAGAGAGAGAGAGAGAGAGAGAGAGAGAGAGAGAGAGAGAGAGAGAGAGAGAGTTCTCTTTCATTGAAAACCACTTGCTGCTGTTTGGGATAGTTCTTAATGAACAGCATGAAGATCCACAAGGTTGCTGTGGAGGGTTAAACTCAAGAACCATGAAGATGGATTTGGACAGCAATTATATCAATTGTTTGCTACAATAGTGTAGGACAACCAGTGCCCTAAACAGTTCTGTGTTCACGTCTCCATCAGTGAACAGCTGATAAACTCAACAATGATAAAACTATAAAGAATGGATATGAGTTCCCTCTAGAGTCTCTTCTTCATTCTTTATATCATCTCAGAAGGTTTGCCACTATCGCCACTGGCTTGCTCATTAGGGACAAAGATAAAGGGATAAATGTATACTAAATTATAATGCAAAAAAATGTATATTCATAATCAGTTTATTTCTACAAACCTGCTTTAGACAACTGTCCATTGTAAAATGCTTTAAAAATAAAACTGAATTGAAGATACATTGCAGATGTGGTGGATAGAGAGCAAGTTGAAGTAAAATCTTGGAGAATTTCTTTAAAGGCAAGTTTTGTAATGTGCATGGATATTGAAATTCTTTCAATATTGGATTTTTACCTTTACACTGACTAACTACGTTTGACTTGTCTTTGTGTCACTAATGTATAATCCGGCTTTTCCCTGTTGGTGGTCCAAAGTAGACAGAGGTAAATCTAGGTTAATTGGAGAACAGTATCATCACAAAGACCTGGCCCAACTGGTAAATTATCCTGGATTTAAGAGCCTTTCTCCAACCAAGGATGACTGGCAAAAAGACTCATCAGCAGCACAGACAAGGTTGATTTCTTCACAGGAGCTGAAGGGTGAATGGGCGCCTGTAGTTTGTCGCAAAGTAGCGGCTCATGAAGGATCGCTTACGGGTTTAAAAGGACACGTTACAGTCACGGAGGTATCGCTTGGCGGTCAGGAACGTCCGGAAGAAGAACAATTAGTTGTAATACAAAAATTATCACCTGTAGGTCTGGACAGGACACATACAAGTGAGGGACAATCACGAGACATTCCAGAGCAACCACTTATAAGTCCAGGACTTTCGATTTTAGCACCAGAAATCTCAGTTACAGATCCAGAAGCGTTATTTGCATTTCCAGAGAAGTCACTTGCAAGTCAGGGCGAAACAAGTAAACTTCCAGAGCAGTCTTCTGTAATTCCAGAACTTTCATTTACAAAGCCAAAGCATTCACTTGAAGGTCCAGAGCAATCAGTAGCAAATCCAGGACGCTCACAGAATCCAAAAGGTGAACCAGCAATACCTTTTCATCCAACCTCTCCCCCTGTACACCAGAGGACCTGGAAAACCTCAACACTGCTGCCAAATCTCTCTGTGCCAAAGTCCTCTCTGGCGCCGAAGTTATTCCGTGAAGCAACCTTACCTGGGTGGCGGCCAGCATCCACTCTGGCACCACAGCCGTATCCTAAAACAACTTAAGCTCAGCCTCAGGCTCCAGTCAGTGCAGGGAGGACAGGTACTAAAAATCAGCTAGTAGTGTCAAATCACAGCCTCATGAAAGCAGAGCTTCCTTTTGCACTAAAGGTGGATTCAGCTGTGTGACATCATGGACCATATTTTGTGTTCACTCAGCAATTTTTCATTTACAGTTTTTGTAAAAGTAGCTCAAGAAATTGACCAGTTAAACAGTGGGGGTAAAATCCTTAATGTTTAAGAATGGATGCTTATTGTCATGTAACTGAAGGTGGATGGAAGTGCAGACTAATTGTTTAAGTGCAAACCAAAACAACCAAACAACTATTAAAACCATCATCATAATCATCAGTAAGGGATACTAAGCAAAACTACACAAAGACTAAGCACAAAGACGGCATAAACACTAGACGCAAATGCTAAGCACAAAAGCTAGGTACAAATGCTAGACACTAATGCTAGACAATAACGCTAGGCACAAACACTAGGCACAAACACTAGATGCAAAGTCTAAGCACAAAAGCTAGACACTAGACACAAAGACTAGGTATTAATGCTATGCACTAAGACTAGGCACTAAGACTGGACACTAATGCTAGGCACAAAGACTAATCTCAAACACTAAACACTTAGCAAAAAGGCTAGGCAAGAAGAAGAGGTACAAAGACTAGACACTAACATAATGGCACAAGCACTAGGCACAAAGACCCCCCACTAACAGCAGGCGCCAACGCCAGGGACAAAGGCTAGGCACAAAGACTAGGCACAATGACTAGCCACTAACACCAGGCACAAAGGCTAAGCACAAAGGCTAGCCGCAAAGGCTAGGCACTAACGCGAGTCACTAACATTATGGCACAAGCGCTAGGCAACCATAACCAGGGAATCTAACACTTAATTTTTTTTATACAACTCATGAAACCCAACAGTAATAGCTTGGTGGTGCTGGGATTTGAACTCAAGACCTTCTGAGCAGCCATTCAACACCTCAAATCACTGAGCTACAACTTCTCAATAAATAAATAAACATTAGGATAGAGTGGCATTATGGCTACCATCCTAAACATGATTCTTTTACAGTAATAAAAAATTCAAGCAATAATTTTTTTCTCTTATACTACAACCAAGTTATATATGTTTACAGCTGTTCATCATCACCATCCATCTCTATCGAAATAAAGACAAAACAAAATGCATTTAGTCATGTTAAGAGGAATTTAATAGAGTAAAACTCCTCTGTCCTAAATACGTCCGTGTGTCGTAAAACATGTGTAAAACATCGTTCTTCAAAAAAAAAAAAATCATAAAAGTAATCTCACATTTTTCTCATGTCTTCGAGTGACAGTACTTTTACATGAGTAGAATATTTCATTACTCATCCACCTCTGGTTATTTCAACTTTCGCACTGTGGTCGTTTCGGTTGTGTTTTTCTTTTCATTATATGTTGATGTCCAATTACTGAATCACCTTTAGGACATTTAAAAAAAAACAAAAAAATGACCATGTTCATTTTTTTTTTTTTAAAAAAATGTCACTGCATGCTAGCATACTGAGAGGTGCCAAGATCACTAACACACAAACCAATGCCGGTACAACGTATCAGCATGTTGTGCTTTCTAGTTATTTTAGAAAATAGACTGAGACAATGGAATTAAACCTTTAAAATGGAGCAAGTAGATTTGAAACATCATGAAAAGTCTGCTTGTATGTTGTACTTTTACTTTTAATGGCATTGGGTCATATTGAAGTCACACTCATACTAACACTCAGTGCTCAACTCAAGCTTCTACATCAGGAAGTAGTTGGTCCTGAACATTACTAAACATCTAACCAATACAATTATTATCTTTTCTTTATTAGATGTCATTAATAAAAAAGGTTTTTTTTTGCTCTCAGCTACGGATTCTCACTGTAGGAGCCGACCATTGGACCTTGTCTTTATCATTGACAGCTCTCGCAGTGTGCGTCCAGGTGAGTTTGAGAAGGTCAAGGTCTTCCTTTCGGACATGGTGGACACCCTGGACGTAGGCGCCGATGCCACACGGGTCGCCGTGGTGAACTACGCCAGCACCGTCAAAATCGAGTTCCTGCTCAAAGATCATCTGAAAAAGTCAAGCATGAAGCAAGCGATCAGTATCATTGAGCCCCTGGCTGCGGGCACCATGACCGGTCTGGCCATTAAAAAAGCCATGGAAGAGGCCTTCACCGAGCAGTCAGGGGCACGGCCAAGATCGCAGAAGATTGCAAAGGTGGCCATTATCGTCACGGACGGGCGTCCTCAGGACCAGGTGGAAGAGGTGTCTGCGGCAGCCCGGGCCACGGGGATCGAGATCTACGCGGTGGGAGTGGACCGAGCTGACATGATGTCCCTCAAACTAATGGCCAGCAACCCACTGGAAGACCATGTGTTCTACGTCGAGACCTACGGGGTCATCGAGAAGCTTACGTCCAAGTTCCGGGAGACTCTGTGTGGTAGGAATACGGGTTGGGGGAGGGGCTGCTTTTAATCAAATGCATTTCTATTAATCTTAGAAGGAGCATTGAGGATGTGATTGGACGATGTTTTTTGTATTGATGCTATTTAAATTTTTATTGCATGTACATTTGTATTGGTTTGGGCATGACATGAGTACTTTTCTGTATAATATTGATTGTTTTGTTTTTTGAGTATAGGTAGTGCCCTAGTTACGATGGTTCAGTTTAAGATTTTTCAACTACATGTGTATATCAATACTTGTAATTTCTGCACAAGGAAGTTCTTTAAATACAAACACATGAGAATATTATATGAATGCATTAACCACTGTACCTTCTTCATCCACAGCTGGCGAAAACTGGAAGTGAAATCGTATTCGATTACGAGGTTTCTGAATTTTACAGAAGCAGAGGGCGAGCTAATTGCGTTGCTATTTTAATCATTCGAAGCAATTAACCTGCATTTGAAATTCGCGTTTATCTGTGAAATCGTGTATCATGAAGGAAAAGGCTCGGAAAATTGTAACCGTAAAAGAGCTCGTTCCAGGTACGGATCCTTGTTCCATGGGAAATGATTGCCAGCACATTTGTGTCAGCAGCGGCTCGTCGTTTTACTGCCAGTGTCAGAAGAACTATATTTTGAACGAGGACCAGAGAACATGCTCCCTCAAACGTAAGAATCTCAGGATGGTTAGAATCAAACGTAAGAATCTCATTCCTCGGCTAGATCATGATCATGGTTATGAGCCACATTACAAGGTTTCCTGGCAATGTGTATTTATAGATTTTGCACTTTTCCATCCTGGGTCATCTGTCAATCATCAGACTATACCACAGTAGATGATTTGGGCAGAACGAGGCAAATCTTTCTTTCGAATTATGCTTAGAATCGGTTTTTGTGGCTTCGGATCAGATCAAATATTGATGCCTGTACAGTATCTATACACTATATACCATGTATTCATATTTTTTACAATGATGGAGATGAACCACATCCACAAAGCATGTATATTACAGAAACAGAAACTCACCGGCCACTTTATTAGGAAGACCTGCATTTATTCATGCGCTCCCTGTGACTGTGCGTGCAGCCTTGTGCTGCCATCTGTTGGAATGTTACAAAACTAATCTTAAAACTGTGAATGGCTGGTTGGATGCATAAATGGTTTTCCTATTAAAGTGGTTGATTGGTTGTGTAGATTTGCTTTAGGGGGGTGTGGAACAAGATCTTCTTCGAAAGATTGTTTTTATCCAACCTAAGCCACAGGATTATTTATTTTCAGCCCAAACTCGCCATCGAAAGGGCGAACTAGCCTCACACTCTGCCCAATCGTTTCCTGTTGTGACCCAGGCGTTAGTTATTTTCTGCCTATTTGTTTCACTCTGGCATACAACAAATCTTTCAGGACTAACCTACTTATTTAGACATATATTAATACAAAAATCTAATGAAAACTCCTCCTCCACAGCTGCCTTTGTCATGGCTCTGGAAAGTCATACAAAAATGATACATTACATGATACATACAGTATTTTCAATCAAAGCACAACTATATATGTTTTTGTGCTATGTCTATAACAGAACAAATCCAACAGAGCAATCCGCTGGATTAAAACTCTAAACCATCCCATGCTGTGTGATTTTGATGGATGGTCATCCTGCATAGAAACTGTAACATCTTCCTGATGTTGAACAACGAAAAATGCAGGGAACGCCATCTCCTGGTTTGCACTAACGTACCCGTTCTTTTCAGCTCAGTGAAACGTCTTTCTCTCCGTGACTAGCAAGACAGATGACAATCACGTGCCTGGGATCCTGGTGATAATGTTGTGTTTGGGATCAGGTTTATGGGCTGAAAACCAAAATCTTTTGGTTCTAAGCACATATTTCTTTTTATTCTTTGGTTTTTAAAGTGTGTAGTAGGAATCTTTTCACAAAACTAGCATTTGCAAAAGTACGTGCTATATTTGAGACTGTTCAGGTAACTGGTGTTTGAAATTCTCCATTCCAGGTGTATCTCCATGCAAAATGGGACACAGCTGTCAGCATATCTGTGTTGAAAGCGACACGTCCTATTACTGCAAGTGTCGTCCCGGGTATGTCTTAAACGAAGACAAGAGAACGTGCTCCATTAGCAGGAATGGTGGACGCGATGACAACGATGGTGAAAGTAGCGCCAGTGAGTTCAAAATCTCATGGCGGAAATATGAATGTATGAAAGTCTGAGAGTCTCGAGATCTCGACATAACAGATGTTTTCTCGTGCCGTTTCAACGGAATTGGAAATTTCTCATGGAGAACAGGTTGGCGTCTGAAATCTCCATCAAAGTTACTAATTAACCGCAGCAAGTATATGACTTAGATGTATGGCCTGATGGCCTCCTTCTCAAGTGTCAGACTCTGGCTTTCGTTTTCTAAATTAGTTTTTATTTAAGCCAATTTTCACTAAACTTGTACTTCCCCATAACTGAAAAATAAAATCTAAAGACTTTTCAAGGCCTTAAATTTAGATTTTTTTAACTTTTTGACTTTTTAAAAAATGTTAAGACTTAGCGGAAACCCTGGTTTTAGTGAATCCCTGATAAAAGTAAAAGCGAATGCGACCATGCATGATGCTGCGATGATGCTGTCTTTAGAACATGCAACACAGAAAGATTAAATATCACAGGGAAATAATCTATATGTCAGGATCACAAGAAAATAAAGTTGTGATCACGAGAAAACTTTTGTTATTCTGAGATCATGAGAAAACAGAAAAGAAACCTCTTGGCCTCTTAGGACTTCCGTACGACTAAATTAACTTTTACGCCATTTCTTGAATGTGCTTCTTCTGAGACATGTGACAGACATTTCATACAAAGGCAGCACAAGGAGTCTTGTCATTACAGATGGTCCAAAAAAGTTGTAAGATGAACAGAGGAATGAAGATTGTCCAAGGTTTAGAAACCAGAATTTATACTTGTGCCTGAATTAACACATAATAATACGATTTAATATGATTTAATTCCCAATAAAACCAATATCTGCATATTTTAACCAATTAATGGGTGTTGGGGGTTAGTGGTTTGCCTAATTTGCTTTAAACACCTTGGATTGGGGGTTTGAATGGTCTACCCGTACTACTGATATGTCAAGATCACAAAAAAAGCAACTCTCGTTATGTTGAGGTCACGAGAAAACAACGTTTGTCATGGCATTCCCTACAAAAAACATTCCCTAATTTTTTTTGGATGCAGATTGGTGCTTCCAAATTTTCAGTGTTTGAATGGGTGTGATTGTACCCTGCTATGGGTTCCAGGGTGTCACCTGACTGGAAGAGAATCTTCCAACTTCTTGGGAACTTCTTGAGACACTGTAAAGAAAAAGCAAGATAGATAACGGATAGTTGGATGGTTTCACTATGGAAAAGAAGCATAATTCTGCATAATGTTTATGAATTGTTTCAGGTATTGATGCTTGTGCACTGGGTCATGACTGTCAGCACAATTGTGTCAGCAGTGGATCGTCCTATTACTGCGCCTGTCCCCCAGGCTTTGTCCTGATGCAGGACAAGAAATCTTGTTTCAAGGCCAGTGGTGGTGGTGATGGTGACAATGACAGTAGTGCCAGTGAGTTGCTGGGCCTAATAGGTCATAAATGGCAATGGCTGGTTTCATGCCTATTTATGACGATTTCTTATGTGTATCCGGTAGCAACAGCTTAGCCTCGTATTCCTGTAATGATTTGTCACCTTTATCTTGAGTACTTTCCTCGAAACTCGTTGCAGGTCTGGACCAGTGTGGGATGGGACACGACTGTGGCCATATTTGTGTCAGCAGTGAGGGCTCCTATCACTGTGAATGCTGGAGAGGTTTTGTCTTGAACGAAGACAAGAAAACTTGTTCACGTAAGACCTTGTAATCCAGGCGATTCACTGTAATTCAAAATTTCTATATCTCCTCTTGGTACCAACTTCCTGAAATTCTGGAGAATTGATCGCCTTTTACTTCTTATTGATCGTCTGTACAGTCTCCCAAACAAACAGTTATTACTAAAACAAAGTCTTCTAACCTGGTATGGTGCATTTTTATGGGTCTGTTGTTTGGAAAAACTACTGGTGGACATTGCAGCCAAAACTAAACAATTTCTGTTGTGGAATGTAGAATCTTCAATGTTCAAGAAGTTCAACTTCGAATCTAAAGATCAACAAGAACCTTTATTCTAATTAATTTTCTTCAGAGGTTCCTTATAGAAGGCAATGAAATTTGTTTGTGATAATTAAAGGCTTCCTAAATATCAGATTCTAAAAAATTATTCTCAGATACTCTGGATTTGTCCTGTACTTTACTAATGGCTCATTGCAGGTCTGGACCAGTGTGGGATGGGACATGACTGTGAGCACATATGTGTCAGCAGTGATGGCTCCCATCGCTGTGAATGCCGGAGGGGTTTTGTCTTAAATGATGACAAGAAAACTTGTTCACGTAAGACCTTGTAGACCAGGCTATTCATCTGTGGGCTCGAGCTCTGCATGTTCTCTCCAACCAGGCACCTTACTAATGTTGAAGAAAAGTGATACACCTTAATTCACTGTATAGAGTACAACCGCTATTAGATCATTTGGAGAACTGAGAGGTATCCACTTGTTCCTGATTGGTGGTACTTTGTGACAGTTTGTAATTCAAATGGAAGTGGTTTAAAAAGGTTGAAATTCTCACCAGAAGGTCATGAGTTCAAATCTGAGCACCACAAAGCTGCCTCTGCTGGGACCATGAGAAAGTCTTTTAACCCTCAAACGCTCAGTTGTATAAATTAAATAACAAATCTGTGGCATTTGGCAGACACTCTTATCCAAAGTGACTTACATTCATCTCATTCAGACAACTGAGCAGCTATGGGGTTAAGGGCCTTGCTCAGAGGCCCAGGGGTTGCAGCTTGGTGTGGCTGGGATTTAAACTCACAAGCTTCAGAACCATAGTCCAATGTCTAATGTCCAATGTCCAACTCCACTTTGGATAAGAGCATCTGCCAATTGCTTTAAATGTAAATGTGATCAGTTGTGGTCTACACAACCTAAACAAAAATTGTTGAAACAAAGAATTATAACTTGGAATTCTGCATTTTGCTGGTACGTTGGTTGGAGAAACGACTGGTGGACAGTGCAGACTTTGAGAGCCCAAACTGAATAGACCAGTTTGTAGACAACAGAATAAAATCTAATGCTCAGATTCCCAAGATGCTCTGAAATGTTAATTGTTTAATGTTTGTAGCATCGGTTAGACACAGGGATGTAATAAAGACGAGGAGATCGGACATGGTTTTCAGAAGGGAATTTTGTATTTACTAAAGATACAACATCTGAAATTTTTCAGTGCTTTACTCATTAATCGTTGCAGGTCTGGACAAGTGTGGGATGGGACATGACTGTGAGCACATTTGTGTCAGCAGTGATGGCTCCTATCGCTGTGAATGCCGAAGGGGTTTTGTCTTGAATGATGACAAGAAATCGTGTTCACGTAAGACCTTGTAGACCAGGCTATTCATCTGAAAGCTCAAGCTCAGTGTTTACTCCAACCAGGCACCCTATCTAGTTTTAGCGCTATAACTTGGTATGGTGCCTTCACTGGTATGTTGGTTGAAGAAACTACTAGTGGACATTGAAGCTTTTAAGAGATTCAGTTGAATAGTCCTGATGTAGACGACTGGTTTCGATTATTGCATCGAAAACATCCACATATTATTTTTTCATGAGTTAAACTCCGGGTTGTCATAAAAAAAGACATTGGAATTAAAAAAGGGCACTCCTGTGTAAACGATACACTTTTAAATGCTTTCGGCTTTATTCCGTTTTGTTCACGATCTCTTAAATATGATATGCGGATCAAGTTTCAGTAGCTAATATTTCTGTACAACATCTGAATTTGTCCAGTGCTTTACTAATGGCTCGTTGCAGGTCTGGACCAGTGTAAGATGGGACATGACTGTGAGCACATTTGTGTCAGCAGTGATGGCTCCCATCGCTGTGAATGCCGGAGAGGTTTTGTCTTGAATGATGACAAGAAAACGTGCTCAAGTAAGACCTTGTAGACCAGGTTATTCATCTGAAAGCTCAAGCTCAGTGTTTACTCCAACCAGGCACCCTATCTAGTTAAAAAGGAAATTACTTTTAGCGCTATAACTTGGTATGGTGCCTTCACTGGTACGATGGTTGAAGAAACTACTAGCTTTTAAGAGATTCAATTGAATAGTCCTGATGTAGACGACTGGTTTCGATTATTGTATCGAAAACATCCACATATTATTTTTTCTTGAGTTAAACTCCGGGTTGTCAAAAAAAGAAGGAGACATTGGGTATGAGTTTAAAGGTCCTACATTTTCAAAGGTCTCCACCAATTTTCGAATTAAAAAAGGGCACTCCTGTGTAAACGATACACTTGTAAATGTTTTCAGCTTTATTCCGTTTTATTGACGACCTCTAAAATATGATATGCGGATCAAGTTCCAGTAGCTAATATTCCTGTACAACATCTGGATTTGTCTAGTGCTTTACTCATGGCTCGTTGCAGGTCTGGACCAGTGTAAGATGGGACATGACTGTGAGCACATTTGTGTCAGCAGTGATGGCTCCCATCGCTGTGAATGCCGGAGGGGTTTTGTCTTGAATGATGACAAGAAAACGTGCTCAAGTAAGACCTTGTAGACCAGGCTATTCATCTGAAGGCTCAAGCTCTATGTGTTCACTCCAACCAGGCATCTTATCTAGTTAAAGATCATTTGTTAAAGAAGAAAAGGAGCCACTACATACTTTAGTATGGTAGTATGGTAGTTCAGTGGTAAAGGCTCTGGGTTACTGATTGACCCCAGCTTCTTAACTTTGCGGGAATTTGCAAAGAAAGAATTTCAATGTAATGTACATGTGACAAGTATAAAGTAACCTAAATTTTAGATCTGCATTTGTATTTCTGAGGCATATACGATTTCCTGATTAGATGCTTGTGCTTCATGAAATTCGAAACTTTAAACACCAGATCTACTTTTTCAATTCTAACCCCTCTATTCCAGACACATGCCCCCAAACCAAAACAGCATTGATGCCTAATAGCCAGGTATGGTGCATTTCACCGGCATGCTGGTTGGATGAAATACTCTTAGACTTTGCAGCCCTCAAGTCCAAAATGAATAGTCCTGTTGTAGACAGCTGCCAAGAGGAAATTGTTCTTACAGTCTATAGGGTTGTATAGAGTCAGCATTTCGGTCAGTGGGAAATCCACTGGCATGTGTAGGGACTACTGGCTGTGAATAGAAGTCGAGGCTGCGTTAATTGGAAAACTGGTTGTTGGATGTGATCTCATCTGTCGCTGAAATTGTCTGAAACAGGGTTGCAAAATTCCAGGAATTTTCAAGACTGGAAACGTTCCATTGTAATTAACAGGAATTAATAGGAATAAACTGGGAATTAGAAAAATTACAGGTTAGCATTTAACAGAAAACGTAAATGTAGTTGAGCCACATGCACAATTACTGCAGGTCTACTGAGGCCACGCCCCCTACATGTACGGTGCATTCCTCAGTAACACACACAATTTTTTTGAATCCTGCACGTCAAAGAAATTCAATCTCGAAAAGTATTCATGTAGAAATTACATAAATATTACATACATTCATGTTTAAAACTTCCTCGTGTGAGCTATTGTGCAACAAAATGATACAATTAAATAATAAAACATTTAATCTGTATTAATTTGCATGCATGTCACCTTATGATCAAACAAAATGTTTTATATTTGTATATGATACATATCATACATTCTCGAATTCCTATAAATTCCCATAAATTCCTGTTAAGTTTCCAACTTCAAATATGCCATGGAAAGTTTCTGGAAAATGTCCTGCCCCTTTGCAAACCTTGTCCAAAATCTATTTTAACATTTAGCATAAAAAAAAAAAAAACATGTAACATACAATGTTGAAAAAGCCTATTTGACAACATTGCATTAGCTGTTGCTAAGTGTTACAGTGATGCTAACAAACGACAGAAAATGATTAATGTTGCAAGAGGTTTTTCTTAATTACAACAAAAACTGAGTTGTGACTTATAGAAATAGCATAGAAAAGTAACGTTACATGTTACTGTCCATTGGAATACAAGCAAAAATCTAGCTAGCAGAGCTGCATCTGACTAACAACCTTTGCTTAATTTCGATATGAAGAGATGAAGTTGGAGGTGGTTCAGGATCCTTGTCAATGCGAGGCCAGAATGGCTTTCCAGAGGCAGACGCAAAACTCCATCCAGGCCCTCAATAGCAAACATATCCTTTTGTTAAAATCTTGTACATGGATGAAATGAACCTTTGTCTCCACACCTAGACTTAACAAGGCAACTCTTCTGTTGAATTTTTAAAGTAGATTTACTTGTTAAAATATTGAGGTGGTAGCACAGTGGTTAAGGCAATAAACTCTTGATTAGAAGATTCTAAGTTCAAATCCAAGCACCAACTAGTTGTCACTGCTGAACCCTTGAGGAAGGCCCTTAAACCTCAACTGCTTAGTTGTAGCTCCAGATACTGATGTACTGATCTGAACTTTAAAACCAGGGCTCTGATTTTTATTATTTGATGACCACTGTGGTTTCACCTTTCAGTTTCCTCTTCAGGAGGTAAAATGCTGCTCGGTTACGTTAAGGTCTGTTGTTTGATTCAGTTTAAAACTTTCCACTTTTTCACCCTGATGAAGTCTTTTGTGTTGTTGGTAGTGTGTTTTGAGTTGTCCTCTTCACGCACGATGAAGTTCCTCCCAATTAGATTGGGAGCATTTCTCTGTTAATCGTCAATGTTTTTTGCAGACTAATATAATGTTTTAGAGTCACATAATAAATAAATAAATAAATAAATAAATAAATAAATAAATAAATCTAAGTTACAAGAATAAAGTCGAAATTCCGAGAATAAAGTTGGAATTACAAAAATAAAGTGGTAAAAATAAAATATAATTGTCAAAATAATAATATTATTATTTTATTATTATTATTATTGGTAAGAATAAAATTTTTAGAGAAAAATTCAAGAATTGCAAGTAACGTTTTGCTGTTTTGCATAAAATGGATGAATGGGATTTTGGTTAATTCCTACTGTAGGTTCGGATTTTGCAATCAGGAAATCCTGAGTCTTTTGCACGGAGTTATAATCAGTAAACGGACACTGCAGCAGTTCTGTAGGTGTAGGACAATTTATTCAGAAGAAAATGTCAGACAGACGTTGAGGAAATGGACTCTTTGGTGCAGTCTGTAGGATATAGGACGGTTACTTCTGCATGCTATTCTAAGACGAGCTGTTTCTCGAGAGACTACGATGATGATGATCTAAGAAAGTGTGCTTGATGTCTCTGACTTCTTCAGGGGTCCGGGTTAAAAATATTTGAACTTTATTCTAGTATTGCTAATTGCCATCATCAATAAAGATTAATTCGCCGTTTCCCGAAGCAGCCCTGCAAACCCAAGACATGACACTACCTCCACTGTGCTTTACTGATCTGTTTTGGTTCATGTGCAATTCCTTTCTTTTTCCACACTTTAATCGATTCCCATCTTTTCTCCCACAGGCAGCTCTCTAGTCCTTAAGTTGGTTTATCATTTTTCGGGGGTTCAAACCAAGAGAACGGTTTAATGGAGCACACCTGGGCAACACGAAACTCCTGCATGATATTTCTAATCTCTTTTGATGTTATGTTCTAGGTTGTTTTAACAGACCTCATTTTTAAATACTACGCAAATAAAAGCTGAACTCCTGATTTATTAGTTATCTCTAAATCGTACTCTTAGTTGTTTGGGTTGAATTTGATCCTGAGCTCAGTGTGGAGTTTTTCACGTTCTTTCTGTCTCTGTTCGGGTTTCCTTCAGTCCACCTTTTAGCCAAAAACGTGCTTGTAGATAGATTCGCTATGCTAAATGCCACCCAAGTGTGAATGTGTGCGTCTGCCACGCTGCCCTGTGAGAAACTTGGATTTGTGGGTTTCAGTTCCGGATCCACCATGACCCTGACCAGGATAAAAGCACCTACTGAAAAATGAGTAAAATACCAAAACTCTAGGGAATCATAAAAATATTATATATAACATATAACTGATTATTCTCATTTGTGGGTTTAAAGCTTTGCCTAATAGATGTTGGTTTAGTTTTATATATATATATATATATATATATATATATATATATATATATATATATATATATATATATATATATATATTGGAATAGTGAAAAGGTCAAATCTCTGCATTCTCATAACACTTGCGACTGAAACGGAAATCAGAAACTGCACTCTTTTCCATTATTTCCGTTGCAGTCACTCTATTCAGTTACACCCCACAGGTGTAATCATGCATTCACCTTAACCGCTGTTATACTAGCAGACATCACCAGGAAAGTCGAGCGAATGGAAAGGATGGCGTCCCGCAAGTGATCGATCCTTCGGTGAGTCAGAATTCTGACAATTAGAAATACTGTAACTACTGATAAAAAGGTAACGTGGATTGTGTGAAACTTCAGATTTCTACTCTGATGTCTGGATCGGTTTCCAGTCCACTGAAGCTACATTATGGACCACACTGACCTCCAATACAACGATCTCCAAAGCGTCGATACCTCACCATACCTGGAACCTAAGTGACAATAGAGTGTTCGATGTACGAGTGTATGATACAGGCAAAAGAAAATAATAATAATAATAATAATAAAGCTGACCTGTTTCGAGACAGTGCTGTGCAAAGTTTGTGCACCTCATGGTTTTTTTAGATTAATAAAATGGATGTAAATGTATATTTTAGGTTGAAAATAAATATAATCCTATAAGTATAATCCTATATGCATGTAAAAAAAAAAGCTATTGGTGAAACAGAGACAGTTTTGCACTAAAAAGCATAAATCATAATAATTTTTATGGCGTGCAACAGCGTTTTTCTTCTTTATGGCGTGCAAACTTTTGCACTCCATTGTATGTCTGACAAATCCATAATGGGTTCACTATCCATTTTTTTTTTTACTATTTAATGCTAGTTTATTATATGTTAAGAAGGTAGTATTGAATGATATACCCAAGACGTTTATATATATATATATATATATATATATATATATATATATATATATATATATATATTTCTTTTTTTCTTTACTTATTTTTTGCATGTTTAACACACTTATGGTATCTATAGATAACTTAAAGATGTTTAGCTCATTATATCCGATTCAAATTATTCATTAGCACGACTGTATAATTGATGTACATTATACAAGGAAATAAACAAAGAAAATCCAAAGTAAGCTTGTAAACGTTCCCTTTTATCCGTACTCCCTGGTCAAACACTACACAAGCTCAGAAGAGCCGTCTGTTACGTTTGTGAGATCTTTTGAGTCAACATTTCCAGACTTAGTACAGATGCTGACCTTTCAACAATGCCTGTTCTGTCGGATTTTACCGGTCTGAGTGTGTGTAGCTGGCAGGAGCTGAGCGTTTGGGCGACGTCTCCTTGCATTACACCGTCTCCCTGGCCACTCAAAACAAATTTCAGATCTCAGTGTTAATTCTGACAGCAAACATCAATATTTACGAAACATAAAGGAGCAGGAAAATCATCCGTCCTTCATGCCGTCTTTCAAGAAAAATCGAAAGGTCGCTCAAACGTCAAACGAGCTGCAGTCACAACATGATGGATGAACGTTTACTCCTCCTTGGTGTCCTCTTTATTAATGTCTACAAGTGCATATATACTTCTCACCACTGTGTGCACCAAACTCTGGGATTTTTTGACCCGCTCTGAAAAAACTAAAAAACACATCCTTTGTTTTGAGATGAAAACAGAGGAGCGAAATTCCTAAAATATCACAAGGGTTGGGAAGTTTAGGAACGTCCAACACAAGAAAAGCAGGGTGTCCTGTAGAATAAAATGTTATTGTATATGTTGTTACAGCAGCTCTTCTAGATATGAAGGAGCACGTTGGAGTGTTTCTTGACACTCTTGCAGAAGCGCTGAAGATAAATACACAAATATACGGGTGCATCTCAATAAATGAGAATATCAGTAAAAAGTTGATTTATTTGAGAAATTCAATTAAAAAAAAGTGAAACTGGTCAATTATATAGATTCATCACACACACACTGATAAATTTCAAGTGTTTATTTCTTTTAATGTTGAGGATTTTGGCTTACAGCTAATGAAAACTTAAAATTCAGTATCTCAGCAAATTAGAATATTATTTAAGACCAATAAAATAATAATGAAATAATGGACTACTGAAAAGTATGAACATGTACAGAACTCAATACTCGGTCGGTGCTTCTTTGCATGAATTACTGCAGCAATGCGGCGTGGCATGGAGGTGATCAGTCTGTGGCATGGAGGTGATCAGACTGTGGCATGGAGGTGATCAGACTGTGGCATGGAGTGGCATGGAGGTGATCATTCTGTGACATGGAGGTGATCAGACTGGAAATGCAGGAAATCAGCATCTCCATAAAGCTGGTCAGCAGAGGGAAGCATGAAGCGCTCTGAAACTTCCTGGTAGACGTGTGCAGACCTTGGACTTGATAAAACACAGTGAACCAACACCAGCAGATCACATGACTCCCCAAACCACCACTGACTGTGCAGACTTTACACTGGACCTCAGGATTCTTCAGAATCTTGGATTATGTGCCTCTCCTCTCTTCTTCCATACTCTAGGACCTTGATTTCCACATCTTCTTCTTCTTTCGGCTGCTCCCATTAGGGGTCGCCACAGTGGATCATCCGTCTCCATACCACCCTGTCCTCTACATCTGCCTCTTTCACACCAACTACCTGCATGTCTTCCCTCACCACATCCATAAACCTCCTCCTTGGCCTTCCTCTTTTCCTCCTACCTGGTGGCTCCATCCTTAGCATTCTTCTACAAATATAATTCATGTCCCTCCTCTGCACATGTCCAAACCATCTTAATCTCGCCTCCCTCACCTTGTCTCCAAAACATCCTACATGCGCTGTCCCTCTAATAAACTCATTTCTAATCCTGTCCATCCTTGTCACTCCCAACGTAAACCTCATCTTCAGCTCTGCTACCTCCAGCTCCACCTCCTGTCTTTTACTCAATGCCACTGTCTCTAAACCATATAACATCTCAGGTCTCACCACAGTCCTATAAACTTTCCCTTTTATTCTTGCAGATACTCTTCTATCACAAATCACTCCTGTCACTCTTCTCCACCCACTCCACCCTGCCTGCACTCTTTTCTTTACTTCTCTAACACACTCTCCATTACTTTGCACTGTTGACCCCAGGTACCTGAACTCCTCCACCTTCTCCACCTCTTCTCCCTGCAACTGCACCACTCCACTGCCCTCCCTCTCATTCACACACATGTACTCTGTCTTACTCCTACTGACTTTCATTCCCCTTCTCTCCAGCGCATATCTCCACCTTTCCAGGCTCTTCTCAACCTGCTCCCTACTCTCACCACAAATCACAATATCATCCGCAAACATCATAGTCAGGAGACTCCTGTCTGACCTCGTCCGTCAACCTGTCCATCACCACTGCAAACAGGAAAGGGCTCAGGGCCGATCCTTGATGCAGTCCAACCTTCACCCTGAACCAGTCTATCGTTCCTACTGCACACTTCACTGATGTCACACTGTCCTCATACATGTCCTGCACCACCCTCACATACTTCTCTGACACACCTGACTTCCTCATACAATACCACAACTCCTCTCTCCACCCTGTCATACGCTTTCTCTAAATCTACAAATACACAATGCAACTCCTTCTGTCCTTCTCTATACTTCTCCATCAACATCCTCAAAGCAAATAAGGCTTCTGTGGTGCTCTTCCTCGGCATGACACCATACTGTTGCTCACAGATGGTCACCTCTTCTCTCAGCCTGGCTTCCACTACTCTTTCCCATAACTTCATGGTGTGACTGATCAACTTAATTCCCCTGTAGTTACTGCAGATCTGCACATCTCCCTTATTCATAAAGATCGGTACCAGCACACTTCTTCTCCATTCCTCAGGCATCTTCTCACATTCCAGAATCTTGTTAAACAATCTGGTTAAAAACTCCACTGCCATCTCTCCTAAACATCTCCACGCTTCTACAGGTATGTCATCTGGTCCAACTGACTTTCCACTCTTCATCCTCTTAATCACTGCTCAAAATACTCCCTCCACCTTCTCAACACACTTTCCTCACTAGTCAACACATTTCCATTTCCAATCTTTATTGCTCTAACTTGCAGTACATCCTTCCCAGCTCGGTCTCTCTGTCTGGCCAATCAGTATAAATCCTTTTCTCCTTCCTTAGTGTCCAACCTCTCATACAGCTCCTCATATGCCTTTTCCTTGGCTTTCGCCACATCCCTCTTTACCTGCTGCCGCATCTCCTTGTACTCCTGCCTACTTTTTTCATCACTCTGTCTATCCCACTTCTGTTTTGCCAACCTCTTTCTCCTTATGCTCTCCTGCACTTCCTCATTCCACCACCACGTCTCCTTGTCTTCCTTTCTATTTCCAGATGTCACACCAAGTACTTTTCTAGCTGCCTCCCTCATCACTCCTGCAGTAGTTGCCCAATCATCCAACACCTCTTCACCACCACTGAGCCCCTGTCTGACCTCTTCCCTGAACCTCACTACACTCTTCCTCCTTCAGTTTCCACCATCTTATTCTTCTTTCAGTCCTCACTCTCCTCCTCTTCTTCGCCTCCAAAACCATCCTACAGACCACCATCCGATGCTGTCTAGCTACACTGTCCCCTGCCAACACCTTACAGTCTCCAATCTCCTTCAGGTTGCATCTCCTGCATAGCACATAGTCCACCTGTGTGCACCTTCCTCCACTCTTATCGTCACCCTATGATCCTCCTTCTTCTTAAAATAAGTGTTCACCACTGCCATTTCCATCCTTTTAGCAAAATCTACCACCATCTGCCCTTCCACATTCCTCTCCTTAAAACCATACCTACCATCACCTCCTCATCACCTCTGTTCCCTTCACCTACATGCCCATTAAAGTCTGGCCCAATCACCATCGTTCTTTCCTAGGTACACCATCTACCACTTCATCTAATTCACTCCAGAATCTTTCCTTCTCCTCCATCTCACAGCCAACTTGTGGAGCATAGGCACTGATGACATTTATCATCATCCTTCAACTTCCACCTTCACGATCATCACCCTATCAGAAACTCTCTTCACCTCCACTACACTTTTACTGTACTCTTCCTTCAGAATCACCCCTACACCATTTCTCTTTCCATCCACACCATTATTGAACAGTTTAAACCCACCTCCAATGTTCCTGGACTTACTCCCTTTCCACTTAGTCTCCTGAACACACAACATATCTACCTTTCTCCTCTCCATCATATCAGCTATCTCTCTCCCTTTACCCGTCATAGTACCAACATTTAAAGTACCAACCCGAACCTTCACTCTCATACACTGCTCCTTTCCCTGCCGTCTCTGTAGACGTCTTCCTCCTCTCCTTTTCCTCCTTTGGCCAACAGTAGCCCAATTTTCACCGGTACCCTGTCGGCTAACGATACCTGTGCCGGTCGTTGTTAACCCGGGCCTCGAACGATCCGGTATGAAATTCTCATTTGTGATCCAAAAATTTGATTTGGCACGTTTTATGCTGGATGCCCTTCCTAACGCAACCCTCCCCATTTATCCGGGCTTGGGACCGGCACTAAGAGTGCACTGGCTTGTGCATCTATAATGGCTGGGTTACCTTGATTTCCACATGAAATGCGAAATTTTCTTTTCAAAGACGACTTTGGCCCACTGAGCAACAGTCCAGTCCTTTTTGTCCTTTGCCCAGGTAAGACACCTCTGACATTGTCTCTGGTTCAGGAGCGGCTCGACACGAGGAATGAGTCAGTTGTAGCCCATGTGGGGGCTCTTGAAATGCTTACTCCAGCTGCAGTCGACTCTTTGTGAATCTCCCTAAATTTTTGAATGGGCTTCGCTTCACCTTTTTCTACCACGTTTTTTCCTTCCATTCAACTTTCTATTAATGTACTTGGATTAATTAAAGATTTATCCACCTAATTCAAGATGGCGGCACGGCAGTAGCTCGCAGCGGCCTCTCCAAAAAATAGTGCTTTTACCGTGTTTAGCCCGACTTTTCATAATACATGGACACCAGAGCCAGCTGTGTTTGTGTGTACACCCACCAGACGCTGTTACGGTTCAGGAATCAAGCAACTGCACGATGATGAATGCTGTTCATAGACTTCAGCTTTGCATTCAACACAATCAACCCTCAGCACCTGATTGAGAAGCTGAGCCTACTGGGCCTGAACACCTCCCCCTGCAACTGGATCCTGGAATTCCTGACTGGGAGACCTCAGTCAGTCCGGATCGTGAACAGCATCTCCAGCACCACCACACTGAACACTGTGGTGCCTCAGGGCTGTGTGCTCAGCTCACTGCCCACAAATTCCTTGGTGTTCATCTGGCATATAACCTCACCTGGTCACTCAACATCAGTTCCATCACCAAGAAAGCCCAGCAGCATCTCTACTTCCTGAGAAGGCTGAGGAAAGCTCATCTTCCTCCCCCCATCCTGACCACGTTCTACAGAGGGACCATTAAAAGCATCCTGAGCAGCTGCATCACTGCCTAGTTTGGTATCTGCACCGTCTTGGATCGCAAGACCCTACAGAGGATTGTGAGGACAGCTGAGATCATCGGAGACTCTCTCCCCTCTATCATGCACATTTACACCACACACTGCATCCGCAAAGCAAACAGCATTGTGGAGGACCACACACCCCTTACACACCTCTCACACACACCTCTCACACACACTCTTCACCCTCCTACCATCAGGAAAGCAGTTCCGAAGCATTCGGGCATCACATCCAGACAGTGTAACAGCTTTTTCCCACAAGCCATCAGGCTCCTCAATACACAGAACTAAACTGGAACACACACACACACACACACACACACACACACACACACACACACACTCAACTGTGGGTTACTGAATCTGTACAACCTGAATTTAACACACACTTTAACACACTCCATTCCACCACCATTTATACTTAACTATATTACACTGTTTACATGCTGTTTTTTGCACCTCTTGACTGCTGCTACTGGTTTTTGCACTGCATTGTGTTTGTTTATATTTACTCGTTTATAGTGTCTTTGCACTGTACTGTATATTCAGAGTATACAGTAGGTTTACTGGTCGGCGCTATCTTGTTATGTGTGTTGTCCCACACTCTCTTGTGTTGTCTGTCTGTCTGTACTGATTTTCGTCTGCACTGTTTGCACTCGATGCACTTTATGTAGCTTTTAGTGTAGCACCAAGGTTCTGGAGGAACGTTGTCTCTGTGTACCACTGTGTAGAGTAGAAATGACAATAAAAGCCTCTTGACTTTGACTTGGATACAGCAGTCTGTGAACAGCAGCTTCTTTAGCGATGACCTTTAGTGTCTCACACTCCATGTGCAGGGGGTCAATGATAGTCTTCTGGACAACTGTCAAGTCAGCAGTTTTCCCCCATGATTGTAGAGTGTGAACCAGACTGAGGCTCAGGAAACCTTTGCAGGTGAATGAGATGATTAGTGTGTGACACCATGAGTCTCAAATAGTGATTTTTTACAATGTTTTTAATTTTCTGAAATACTGAATTTGGGGTTTTCATTAGCTGTGAGCCAAAATCATCAACATTAAAAGAAATAAACAGTTGAAATATACCAGTGTGTGATGAATCTATATAATACACCAGTTTCACTTTTTGTATTGAATTACTAAAATAAATCAACTTTTTAATGATATTCTAATTTATTGAGATGCACCTGTATAGGGATAAACTTACACAGGCAAATTTAAAACTTTAAAATGTAGAACGTTAATTTATTTCTGTAAAGCAGCTTTGTGACAAAGTCTACTGTAATAAGCGATTTACAAAATATTATTGAATTGGATATCTGTTGTATATACAGTAAGTACACCCCTCACATTTCAGCAATCATTTGTGTATCCTTTCAGTAGAAATTTACTGTCCTCTAAAAATAACAACATACAGTCGCTATTGTCCAAATAACTGGCAACTAAAGCGAGTTGTCTCACCAAAGATGCCGAGGCTGTAAGATCGGTATCACTCTAAAACATACAGAGGTTTTCCTCAAGGTTTCTTGTCAATGTTCAGACTGTACACCACACACTGCAACAAGTCTGTTTTCATGGCTGTCATTCCAGAACGAAGTCTCTTCTGAAGCTGTCACACGAAATCCGATAAACTTGTTTGGCTCAGATGGTGTCCAGCATGTGTGGTGACACACTGGTGAGGAGAACCAACAAAATTGTGTTTTGCCTACAGTCAAGCATGGTGGTGGTATCATCATGGTCTGGGGTCGCATGAGTGCTGCTGGCACTGGGAAGCACGAGGGAAACACGGATTCCAACATGTACTGTGAGATTCTGAAATAGAAAGATGACACCCCCTTCAGAAACTGGGCTGAACGGCAGTATTTAAACATAATGACCTCAAACGCACCACCAAGATGACAACTGCCTTGCTGAGGAATCTGAAGGTGAGGCCAAGTATGTCTCAAGAGCTGAACACTATTGAGCACCTGTGGGGCTCCTCAAGTGGAAGGTGGAGAAGCACCATGTGTCAAACACCCAGCAGCTTTGTAATGTCATTATGGAGGAGTGGAAGAGGATCCCAGCAACAACCTGTGCAGCTCTGATGAATTCCATACCCAGGAGGATTAAGTCAGTGCTACATAACTGTGCTGATGGTGTACTCACTTTAGTTGCCAGTTATTTAGACAATAATGACTATGTTGAGTTATTTTTTTAGAGGACAGTAAATCAGCACTGCTACACGAAGAGTATTTTATTTAGCTTTAATTAACAAAATGGTTCACTTCAAATTTCCCTTCCTTTGTAGCTGTTCATGTTTGACCTCATCGTCTGCGCTCGCAAACCCAAGAAAGCGAAACGAACCAATGTTTCCAAATGTTTATTACTGAATTAATCGACTTACCAGAAAGTGTACAAGAAATAAAAGCGAGACCAATAAACAGAGTAGCATGCATCGACTGATTTTCACAATACTAGCAGAGTCATGTTTATCCAAAGCATTGTCTCGTGAGAGGAAAGCCTCCACTCGTCAGCGACGCGTTAAAAAGCATGAACACTATCTACCACGACACGGCACGGCGAACGCTGCCAAGATGGTGGCGTGCGGTGGGGTCTGATGGATGATCGGATGTAAGAACTGGTACGACACTTGGATATAAAACATGATAAAGTGCTAAAACCTCTTATGCCCGTGAACGCGTTGCATTTTTTTTTTTATTCTTTTGAAACTTTCACACAAAATTATACACAAAGAAAAAAAAAAAAAAGAAGACTTTTTTTAAATTTCACATTGGATTGTCATGACCGGTGTTTAAACTAGCGGAATCCTTCGCGTTAGCCGGCTGAAAAAGTAGTGCTTCGAAATATTAGTAGAGTAAAGCAAGCGAAAAAAGAAAAGGAAGAAAAAAAAAGAAAAGTGAAAGCTCACACTGCTTCATGTGCGTTGCCTGCTGGCAGATGATCTACGTCACCCGAGTACAAACGTTTCAAAACATTAGAATGGTTCACTATGAATAAAACTATACAAAAAAGCGGTCAGAAGCACAAGTCACTATGCGACCCAGCTCACACAATGGCTTCAACACTGCGACCCCGAATACCCCTCCTAGAGGACAACACCCCCAACCCCCCCCTTAAAACCCGCTTGCTGCGTTTTTAATATTCTTTACAAAAATAGATCTGTGATGAGCTGTCACAACGTGTTTATGAGAAGTCATGCGGATGATGACGATGGTTAAGTCTATGCAATATGCAGAGAGAGAGAGAGAGAGAGAGAGAGATTTAAAGTGATAAAGTGGTGGGGAACCGTAACACCCTCTGTCCTAAAGACTGGAGTGCAATCGGATCCAAAAAACAACAACAAAAAAACAACCCAAGGACACCATCTGCAGTGACTTGATCGCGGACGGGGGTTTTCAGGCGGGCATGTAAGGGGGGGGAGGCTCCTTCGTCGGCATCGTCATGGCCATTTCGTAGGTGGGAAGGATGTACTGTGGGACACACAAGACAGACAAGTTTAGCCGACTCATTTTGGACTGTAACTTCAAAACAAAAACACCAGAGGGGTGTAATATGTAGGTGATTTTCTTTATTCAGGGAGGTGAAATGAAACCGGGTTTCTCTTGAAGCATTTGTGAAACATACATGAACCAGTTCCTGTATTTTTTTTCTTTACTTTCGTTATAGTGTAAATGTCTGTTTACGGACTTCCCCATTCCAGGGAACTTGACACGATTCCACAAATGTGTATTCCCCAGGCTCAAGAATCCTCCCCTCCCTGTAAAGCTTTAAGGGACTCCTGTGTCGACTTCAGGGTCTCTTGGACACATTGCTATACGCTTTGGGGCAGAAACCCAGCATGAAGGCATGTAGGGAAATGTTTCAAGCCAACCAGATAGAAGTCCATTTGACATGACTCAACTTCCAGATAACTGCACCTGGATGACCACCCACACGAAATCTTAATTTATTCCACATGCCACTTGGCTTGTTCGACTTGGAATTTGTATCCTGTTTTATTTCTTTAGCTCTTTGCATGTGATCCTCTTTTTCTGTATCCATTCTGTTCCAGAGAGATGATCATCCCAAAACATGGCAGTTCTTCATCGCTATATAAGGACTCCTTTTTCTGTTTTCCGTTATTCTGATTTGCTCACAGGAAACCCAGAATGGAGGTTGGGTAAATATGTTGGGCAAGTCTTTAAGATGTGTAAAACTCAAAGGAAGTGCACGTTTCCTGGTTTAAAGAGTCAGAAATTTGTGTAAAAAAAATGTATACATCTTGAGATCTTGTTAAGAGATGCAAACTTTTGCTCAATCGATAAAATTAATGTGTGCAGTGTGTGTGTGTGTGTATATATATATATATATATATATATATATATATATATATATATATATATATATATATATATATATATATATATATATATTCATTCTGCGTCTGACTATGAATAATAGACATTTATACAAGGAGAGCGCCCTCTA
Organism: Silurus meridionalis; assembly: GCF_014805685.1. Classification (NCBI taxonomy): domain Eukaryota; kingdom Metazoa; phylum Chordata; class Actinopteri; order Siluriformes; family Siluridae; genus Silurus; species Silurus meridionalis. The sequence continues at coordinate 22,643,041 of NC_060906.1, forward strand.
TTGACAAAACACGATTACCAAAAAACTGCACATATTTGAGTAGAGAAAAAGAAAAAGTCTACAAATGTGTATATACGGCTGCAGGGTCACTGGACACTTGTGATCGTCTGAAATCGGGACATGAAGCTTAAACAATGGTGTCAAACGGCTTTATAACTGAAAGGCTAAGTCATACATTCACTCTGTAGTCAGAATACCTGGATTCGTTTTTGCCAACGGCGGCTCTGACACTCGTGCAGCCACGAGTCACAGGTTCATAATAAAAGCACTCGTTCTGGCACGTTATTGTTGCTATAGCAACCCTTCATTTGCGGGGACTTGTTGAGCAGACTTTTAAACGATGACGGGGCGAAGCTTCGAGAGAAAGTGAAGACGTGCCTATTTATAGCCGGTACAGCAGAAGTGATAACAGGAAATAGTCACAGTAATCTACAGCTTTGCTTAGAACAATAACCTGAACATAAAGTTATTCCACGATAATAAAACTCCAATTGTGAAGACATGGCTGTTGTATAAGAGGAATAAACCATCTCAGGACGTGTTATGAACAAATATATTACACCACCTGGTTTGTTGATTATTTCATTTTAACCGTATGCACTCTTTTACATGCCCATGAGTAATAGAGCTGTGAACTGCATATTTGTTATTCAAATGTAAGTGAAGAGTGAAACTAAAATATGACATTGATAAACAATTAGCATAAATCTGGATTATAAATAACCAAATGACCTTAGTGGCTACTCAACAGGCCAGTGAAAAAAAAAATACAACTAACAAACAAAAACACAGTCTCTACAGCTTTATGTCTGTGATAGTGTGCAAATGTGAACATACCTGAGGTGGAGCCTCAAAAGCAGGATAGACAGCGATCTCTGGCATGTTTCTATTGTTGATGTATTTGTAGCAGTTCCACACGCAGTTGATCAAATAAGCCTGTTGGAAGAACAACAAAGGATAATATTTAAAGGAGTATTTTTATACAAACATACTTGTAATATACTCTGCATGTCAAAAGTATGGAAACGCAGTGAAACATATGGCTGGAAGAAAGTTCTGTTTTTTGGTATCGAACAGAAGAACTTGTGTATGACAGAACAGGAGAGAAGATGTGATCGGCCCCCCCTCACCCCCACAGCAACAAAGGTTTGGGGTTGATTTGGAGCAGAGGATGTTGGAGAATTATTCTGGAAAAAGTGAAAGAAACAAACATGGCTCCCATTCCATGCTTCAACACCATGCACTTCCTTCTGGACTGCTGCTCCTTGGAAGCGGACGTCTGGAGTGTTCTTTTATCGTGGAATGACCTGCCCAGTCACCGCATCTAAATCCTATTGAACTGCTCTGGGATGAACTGTATCACAAGGTCAGGACGTCTTTGGCAAATTTTTACAAGAGTCGAAGTATTTCAGCTGAATGTTTGGAGGAACGAACTGTCCAGATGCCAAGAGTGTGTAAAGTGTTATTCATGCTAATGGAGGACTTTTCAAAGAAAATAAAAGTACAACGTTTATAGATGTGTTTGGTCAAAACAAAACTTCACACAGTTATCTCACCTAGTTTGTTGGGTAGAAACAAAAGGAACATGCACCTGTCTCTCAAAAACCACAAGTGTCACTGACTGACACTTACATCAACCAACCTTATACACACACACACACACACACACACACACACACACACACACACACACACACACACACACACGTGTGTCAAAGGCCCTCGCTTTTAGCCACTGTCTATAATTCATAATTGTAAAACTAAAAACAAGTAATATCTGCTTAACCAAATCCTCAACTTCACTGATAACAGTTAAAAAATATACACGTCTCTATATTCCTTAGGAGTTAAAATACATTACATGGACAAAGGTTTGTGGACACCTTAGACACCTGAGCAAATAGTCACATGCTTTTTGAACACCCTCTTCCACATTTAATCCCCATTCACTGCTATAACAACCTTTAATCTTCTGGGAAGATGTTACACTATATATTATGGAGATTAGTTTTCAATCAGACACAAGAGTGTCAGTAAAGTCAGGTACTGATGTATGGTGAGGTGAGGAGGCCTGGGGTGCAGTCAACGTTTAAATTCATCCCAAAGGTGTTTAATAGGGCTGGAGCCCTATAGTCCAACCCTCTATATAGTCCAACCCTTGTAAAGCATATCTTCATGGATCTGGCTTTGTGCACACGGGCGTTGTCATGCTGAAGCAGTTAAGGTTTTCTTTGTTAAAGTGAAAGGAAAATTTAATGCAACCACATCCAAAGTCTTCCTGTACAACTGAGTGCCTCCGCTTACAACTCTGTGGTATCAGTGTGGGAAGGAACCACATATGGGTAGAAAAGTCAAGTGTACCAATACTTTTGCACAGGTTGTGTATATTTAATGGTTTATAGGTCTACCCACAGATGTCAATCGGAAATTGCCGGATAAGCTATTTACTGGCATCGGCTTACCCGCCTTTCAATACAATATACGTGCTGCATACTAGTAGAGATTGGTCCATACCTTCAGGATGATGAGGAGAGCAAAGAAGATGAGCACAAAAAGCAGAAGGCAGCTGGAGTCCAGAGAAAGAAGGTTGTCTTTGTACGGGAAGTCAGGCTGCGAATAAGAGAACGAAAAACATGTTTCTAAAAATATTGTTCTCTTAACAGTGGAAAAATAAATAAATAAAAACACTGACCAGTTGATCCAAATAATCCTTGATCCTGGGCAGGTAGGTGAGGGAGCTGATGGCCACCAAGCAGCTCAGAGCAAAGTCAAACAGCTGATAGCAGAAAAATGGGATCAGCCAGCCGTCACGGTGCTGCAGGATACACACACACACACAGCTTCATTTCTATGTGTCTGAGCTTTCAGTGTATTGTTTCTGTCTAACTAAATTCTCCGTCCTAGATTTTCTGACTCTAGTCCCAAGCATGTGCTACTTGAAGTGAGTCTAATGCAGAAAAGATCAAAGGACTACTAAGAAAGCCCCCCCCACGTAGATAAGAAGAATGTAAGGTTAATAGGTTATTAAGTAGATGTAATAGAGGACAAAGGGTAATCTATTACAGACACTACATTCATTAACTAAGCAACAAATGACATGGTGATTATGTGCCATTATACCGGGAACTATTGTAGAAAATCCAGGAACTCAAACCTGCTGTGGAGGACAAGCGTGCAAGACTGCAGAGTGCAGACAGAACGAGATCAGAGATTTTACATATGAATTAATGACGAAAAAAAAAAAAAATCTAAGCCTGCGGGTATTACGTGATAAATGCGCTTGCATCTGTGCCTGGTTTTTTTTTTCTTTGTGAAAACCGCATTGAAATAATTCATTTTGTTTTTATAGTAGGTTTGTTTTACTTTAACAAATATTTTGCTAAATATTTTACAACAAGCAATTAAATCAAATAAATAAGTAAAGAAAGAACAATAAATAAAGACAAAGAAAAATAAAAGGAAAAAAGGAGGAAAATGAAAGAAAAACAATAAATAAGGAAAGTAAGAAGTGAAGAAAGAACAATTAGAAACCAAGTAAAGAAAGGAAGATTTAAATAACCATGTTATAGACGTGTGGTGAGCAGACAAGCAACGTAAACAAATTAAAATCTGGGGGTGAATCAACTACAGAAGCTAATGATGACATCAGGTTTTGCTTGAGTCAGCTATGAACATTAATTACATGCTACACCATGTTGTGGGGTTTTGAGATGCTTTTCTGATCACCACATTTGTAAAGGTATAAGATCAGCTGCCACGTGATTAGAGATTGTATAAATCACATGAGTGAGCAGGTACCATTATAGCTGTATAACCTCAAACCTGTAGTTTGCTTCAATACACTTACAGTAATGGCTCCATACACCATCATGGCACTGATGGTGAGCATCAGGAGGGAGATGGCAAATCCCACACAAGCATTTTCTAAATCAGAAAGTGGAAATAAAACAATTAGCTGTTCAGATTAAAAAAATAAAAATAAAAATAAACAACAACAACAACAACAAAAACAACAACAAGAAATTGGCAATTAAAGTACAAAGAGGCACCAATTGCATGCCAGTGTAACGCATCTATACCTGACATTCGGTCTGAGGCGAAGTAGTGTTCGATGACCTCGTACTGCAGGTCGACCGAGGGCACGTTCTCAGGATGGGTCACAGCCACCGTCAACAGGATTCCCATCAGCAAGTTCACGACCTAATTAACACACAGCTATTAAAATGACTGCATGCTACAACAAACACAGATCTGTAGACGCCGTGACGTCAGCATGTTAGTCATCACTAACGTATCGACTACAAACACGAGACGTCTGAAATTACACAAAAAAAAACCGTCAAGAAATAACCCCTTTTGCAATCCTGAACTACAAAAGATTGACAAACTAACATGGGGGTTATGTGCTAATCCTATGGTTGAAGAAAAAAATTGTTAATAATCCTAATCCAGGTATTCTACAAAGAAGTGCATGTGGGTGGAGCGAATATCAAATCTATACATGGGTCAAACATTTGTCTGCAAACTTTCTCGCTAATTTGCGCATCTGATAGATTTAAAACAGTTTCATAGCAAAACATTTCATCATTCTGGGGTCTTCGACTGAAGGAAAAATGACGTATTCACTAATGTTTACAACCTATACGTGAATTAGAACCCAACCTTGCGCTCTTGTGTAGTGTAAGCAGCCTGGGTGGGTTTTCATCTCCTGTATTTTCACTAAACATCTTCCTTTGTGTATGGAGGCACTTCTACAAGGAAAACGCTGCCTGTTGTTTTCAAGTTCAACAAGGAGGAAAAAGCCACACACACACACACACACACACACACACACACACACACACACACACACACACACGGAATACAGATTGTCGCTGTGCTGCTTGGTGGAGAAGCGTGCTACTGGATTCAGCAGGTTATAAATACACAAAGGGTTCTACTGAGTTTTTAGGTTTTGCAAGTTTCCTCTTCGGCAGCTGACATGTTTGAGGCTTCATCGGTTACTCTTTTTATGTTAATCCACCCGACTGAATGATCCTGAACACTATGAACAAAGTCGCTGAAGAATTCGTGAAGATTATTGAGAAGCGATCCCTGACTCTAAACACCGAGCAGCGTTCACTTCAGTTCGAAAAGAAGAACGAATTCTACTTACGAAGTGCGTGTACGTGTGTTGGCATGACTTGTGTCGAGTGTGTGATCCGACTAATAAACTTCACGACATGTTCAACTTCTCTGAACAGTGAGGACAGCGAATGTTCTTATTTGGAAGTAGAGAAGTGTTCGGTGTGTGCGATTGATCGCCTTCGGAATAAATCCCCGAATAGGAATCAGAAATCCAAACTGTACGAGACCCGAGTTCTATTCAAACACTGGATGAAATGCGACTCGAAGTCAGTGTTTTGTTAATAATAAAAACCAAGTGGACACTAAAGTGTAGAGAAAGCGCTGTAACACGATCATTAGTGTTATGGAGACCAATGAGATGATAGCTGTGAAACAGAGGTTTCTACACTTTCTATCTGGTATCTGTAGAACACAATATTTTTTATTAGTTTTATTTCCAAATGAGACATTCCTTAGAGGTGAATTTATAGATTCTGGGAAAGATGCAATTTAAAACCGCATGCCAACCTGTTATAAGGCTTTTTCTACCATCACTTAGTTGTTCTAGAGACTAAAGAGATGACAGCTCTGAAATAGACAGTGTCTATACCTTTTATATATAAAAAAGGATTATAGAATTTAGACCTGATTTGAAGATTTGAAGTAAAGCTTCAATTTCATTATAGCTCTATTCAGAGGGGATTAAACATACATGGGTTCATAGCCTTGTGTTTTTTTTTTTCCCCACCAGAACTGGCCATGCCCGTCTTCTTGTCCGTGCTACATTAAGAACGTTAAAGACGTGTCATTTATCCAACCTCAGCTCATGTTGGAAAGTTTAGTCCAGACACACATTCGTGAATTTCTATACAGACGTCATGTCCTGCATACCGCTGCTCCTTCACCCAGAGATCAATCACTTCCTGAAGCACAATACGAAGCGATTATGAATCTCGGTTCTGGAATGGAGCGTCTTCGCGGATCCAGAACCTCTCTCCGCCCGCCGTGATGCAAAAAAAAAAAAAACATCCGAGTACGAATCTGATCCGAACAGGCTCCGATGATGGATGATGGAGAATAACGCCGACTCGGCTGATCGGGAAAGAAAATCCCGCAGGAGCTCCTGTGTAACAGGAAGTTGCACCCATGTACAGGAAATGTAAACTGAAATGTAAATTAATCCCGTCCAAATACGGCTTTGCCACACAAACTAGTTCTCTGAGCATCAAAAACCATCGGACGGATACGTGTAGAGCGTAACGGAAACACAAACTCAACCCTGAGAATTAATGAATATATACATTTCTTTTACTTATAATTACTCAAACTTGCCATTTTCACAACATATTCAGGATTTTATCATGTGTTCACAACAAATTATGAGAGATATTTGTTTTTATTCTTCTTATATATCTTCATGTGCACAGTTGTAACTGATGTAATCCTGCTGAATTGTACAGTATACAGTATAATACACTGTGGATGTAATATAAATACTCCTGTAAAAAAATCTGGCCTTATTTTATTGTTTAAAAGGTTAAACTAGGATGTGTGTGTAAGAATCACGTCCTATGAAGCTCCTTCACCTTCAGAAATGTTTTTGTGAATACTAATGATAATAATAATAATAATAATAAGGGGCTCGTCGTAGAAAGCTAGTAGCTTAGCATGATTAGCCTAGGCCTCGGTTCAAGCGAAATCTTATTATATTTAGCGTTCGTGAATAACCACAATGATAAGATACCGTACAAAATATACCAACACCGATAATACTATTGTTATCCAATCTAATTTTCTTTATTTAAAAAATCGTGTTTTTTTTGGTGACTGTTGAGGAAAAATACCGTTGAAGCTAACGGCTAACTGAAGCTGCGCCTCAGAAAAATTAGCAACGTACCATGTACCAAGTACCGAGAATAATGGTTCCTGTCCGGACATGGCAGCATCCACAACATCGGGTCGTGTAAAGTCTATCGCGACTCGGCTTCAAATTCATATTGGTGCCCAGATTGTGAAGAAACATCAAGAAAATAATAACAACAATAACAATATTATTTAGCGCTGATCATCAAAAATCCTCAGCTCCGTCAGCCGCCGCCTCCTAGCAGCCTTATATACCCCCTCTCTCTCACCGTCGCTCAACCACTCACTCCTGCTCACATAAACCCCGCCCCTCTTTCATAAGCACAAGCTTTTTCTTTTCTTTTCTTTTCTTTTCTTTTCTTTTCTTTTCTTTTCTTTTTCTTCTTTTCCTTTCTTTTCTTTTCCTTTCTTTTCTTTTCTTTTCTTTTCATTTTCTTCTTTCTTCTTTTCCTTTCTTTTCTCTTCCTTTCTTTTCTTTCCTCTTCCTTTCTTTTCTTTTCTTTTCTTTTCCTTTCTTTTCTTTTCCTTTTTTCTTTTCCTTTCTTTTCTTTTCTTTTCTTTTCTTTTCCTTTCTTTTCTTCTGTTTTCTTTTCTTTTCCTTTTTAACTTTTCTTTTTCTTTTCTTTTCTTTTCTTTTCTTTTCTTTTCTTTTCTTTTTTCTTTTCTTTTCTTTTCTTTTCTTTCACAATCTTGCAGGCATTTAATTGTATGGGACGTCTCTGGATGATCTCTGTGGCACTGCCATGTGAATTGAATGCTTCTGTCCAATAAAAATGTAATCTACAACATTAGTAGGTAGAGTTAAAGTACATCCCTGGAGAAATGCAACGCTCAGCAATATCTTATCTGGCTACTGATACTGACAGTATTTAAAGCCTTCACCTGCACTCTAGGAGTTGCCTGTGTTCAACATGCAGCTCAAACTCCTGCTCCTGTTTGCTGTTTCGCTCTGCCTGGACGCTGTCCCGTTGTCCAGCACGAGGACCAAGAAACACAACAAGCTGCTACTCATATCGTTTGATGGTTTCAGATGGGACTATGATCAAGACGTTCATACGCCCAATATGGACCAGTTGGTACTGGAAGGAGTGAAAGCGAAATACATCACACCACCGATGATCACCATGACCTCTCCATCACATTTCACCACTATAACAGGTGAGGAAACAGCTACATAATAATGTTAATCATCACATTTATGCAATTTACTTTCAGAGACCTTCAGGGAGTTACAATCAGATATTAAGATGGAGAGGCAGTTAAAGCCCACATGCTCCTGTGAGCCAAGAACAGGAATCTGAGGCTATCATGAGAACAATGGCTCATACAAACTGGAGAATTGGAAAAATGTCCATTCATAATAGGTTTTATTGTACACATCATTTTTTCCTGTATAGCGAAGGTGTGGAATTGTAATCCTTGCTGATGAATATATTTGTGTAAAATAATAAAAAATAAATGCATAAATGTTTCCCTGTGCGCCGATAAAACCAGTACAATCAAGTATTTAAGATTTCTGAATAGAGTTCATAGTCTCTCCTGATGAGGAAAAAACCCTCGTAAACAGAGCAATGAACAGATGCTATCATTGGTTGTGTAATAAATTGCTGATTATGCATGAATCACAGACGTTCAGCTGCATGTTCATGGCTACTCAGTCTACAGTAACCTTTAAATTCAGAAACTATACAACAATCAGCAATAAACATTAAACCAAGGACAGGTGAAGTGAATAACACTGTTTATCTCAGCCATAATACAGCGCCACTGGAGGCTTAAGGGTCTTGCTCAAGGGCCTAAGAGTAGCAGCTTAGCTTGAACCCCCAGCCTTCCGATCAATAAACCAGCACCTTCACCACTGAGCTACCACTCTTGCTCCAAAGGTACCTGTTAAGTGGTGGGATTAATTATCCAGCAAGTGAACAGTGAGGTCTCAATGTTGATGTTTTGGCGTTTCTATCCAATCAGATTTCAGCCGTCACCTCATGAATTGGAGTAAGGTCTTCAGAAATAAAGACCATTTGAAGCTGTTCTAACCAATCAGACTGTGAGTTGGCCACTCCGAGGCCATCCGGCCTCAAGTCAGCATTTTCACGTCATTTGATTGGACGGTCAGAAAGCGCACTAGTCAGAGCTCGCAACCCGAATCTGCAGCAAACTGCACATATATATTCATGTGGTATAATAGCTGTCTTTTTATTCCACAACGGCTGACAGAGGAGAAGTAATTGATTTGGTCGCATGTACAAGATGGATTAAATTTTGTTCACTTTTGCACAAAAACACACGTTTTGCATTCATTTCTCAAATCCCCAGGAAAACCGTAACACACAGAAAAAGCAAAGGGAAAACCCGGGGTCATTTCCTGAGGTTCATATCAATGCTTCTGTTAGAGATGATCTCGCAGTTGTGGCTCCAGTGAAAGGAGACCTGTTGTATTGTGTTCATTGGGTTTCTTGCTTTAGTGATGTCATTTATTCCCTCTGTATGAGATTCCTGTCTGTGATGCAGCTCTCTGTTCTACTGGGTTTCTCTCTAATATTGATGGTTTTTATGTGATGGTATTAAGAGGTGAACAGATTCTTATAGGACACCACTGAAGCACTAGGTGTGAAATGAATGACCTGCCATTGCGTTTTCATAAAGCTCATGCAAGAATCTGTGACTTGTTGTTTTCCGCATGTATGAGCCTCAATCCACACTTTCCTATTTACACAGGGAGATGGATCGAGGATCACGGCGTTGTCCATAACATGATGTTTAATTCCACAAGCCTTTTAAAGTTAACTCATAAGAACACGCTGAAACGTTCTGAGTGGTGGGACAACGGGGCTTTGCCTTTATGGATAACAGCTCAAAATCAGGTGAGCAGCATTTCGAGTGGAATTTCGAGTGAAATCTTATGACGGATAGGAAGATTTAACAGATATTTGAAGCAGAATATGTGACAGACAGAAGGTTGAGTGCACATTGAATTGCACATTTGTGATGAAACGACATGTGACTTTAGTAGAAATGCATAATCATGCGGTATACAATAAATAAAATATGCTTTTTTATTACAGTTTTTAAATGATAGGATATGCATGTTAGGCTTTTTGTTTTATAGGGCATAATATTTTATATTTCATATAATTAAAAATGATATATTTCATATATACATGTACATACAGTGTAGACAGGAAGGCAATTATATTTACGAGCATCTCCAGACCTGGTTTGCTTGTTTTTTTATTTTATTTTTTATATTCATATCTTACCATATATTAGCGATAGTAAGATTCAGCATATCCATCGGCGTAAAACAATGTAATGCATCGATCTAAAAAAGAGTGCATCGGATGCAAGTCTGCGTTTGTAGGACAATGCACCATTTTAAACATCTTTGTGTGGCTAAAAAACAAGTTTTGTATATATATTATTATTATATTGTAATTATTAATAGATGTGATATTTACTTTTATAGATACTTTTATTATTTAGAAAGCGCGTTCTCTCGACGCATCGCAACACTATGGAGAACGAGGCGTGTCCTGAGAGTCACATAGAATACAGATTAACATGGCAGAGGTAGAGCTGTAACTTCCTGCACACACAACAGGAAAAAAAACGTCTGGTTTCATTTAATCTTTTTTCTTTCTTTTTTTTTGCACTACAAAGGCCTGTTTGTGAAAGAGACATGCGTTAATAGTGTTTCATTCTTATATATTATATTACTTGTAGTGACATCCACACTATGACATTTCAATAAACCTAGTAAATACTGTTTTATCACCTTGTTGTCCAAACAACAGATTGCTTGTCAAAACCTGAGTTCAAGATCTAAACTTACGCAATATATTAGACTTTGTTTCTTTACCAATGTTTGAAAATCCGCACCTGTAATTCTGACAGGGCCTGAAGACAGCGTCTTATTTCTACCCTGGAGGTGGAGCGAATTACAGCGGGCAGGTCGTAAACATGTCCCTGGTGGAGGCAGAAGGTCACCCCGATGATAACGAGACAGAGTGGAGGCAGAAGATCGATACGGTTATGAGTTGGTACACCGAGGAGAATTTCGACTTTGTTACTCTGTATTACGGAGAACCAGACAACGTGGGCCACAAAGTGGGACCGGAGACAGAAGAAAGAAGAAAGATCATCGCGCAGATCGATCGCCTCTTAGGCTACCTCAGAGAGTCGATTCAGAGAAACAACCTAACCGATCACCTCAACGTCATCATCACCTCGGATCATGGCATGACCACCATTAAGAAGAAACCCGAGGTGAAGGAAATAAAGCTGTCCGAGTACATGAATTTTCTAACCCTGACCCATTTTGACATACTGGACTACGGAGGATTTGGGATGATAAGACCCAGGAAAGGGAAAGTGCAGGAGGTTTACGATAAGCTGAAGAACGCACATCCAAACCTCACTGTTTACAAGAAGGAGGAAATTCCTGAGCACTTCCACATTGCAAAAAATAGCAGAATTCAGGATATCGTTCTCATTGGAGACTTGGGGTTCAACTTGAACTCGGTAAGCTTTGAGCTCTTACAAGAACTTCCTCATTATCAAGTAAAAATATCTTCAGTAAAGCTAAAGTGGGGGAGGTGGTAGTTTAGTGGTTAAAGCATTTGACTTTGGATCAAATTGTGGTGATCCCAGCCACAGCAAGGCGCCATTATTGGGCCCCCGAGCAAGACCCCTAGCCCTATAGCTGCTCAAGTGTATGAATGTATGTCGCTCTGAATAAGGGCCATAACTACCAAACGTTTTGCAGACACCTGATTATAAGTATGGTTTGTGCTTTTTGAGCATTGCATTTCATTCCATTGCTCTTATGATTCCCTCCACTCTTCTGGGAAGACTTGTGTTCATTCAGTGTTCACATTCATCCCAAAGGTCTTCAAAAGGGTTGAAGCTGAATAGCAGAAGATCTTCCACTTCAACCCATGCAAAGCAGATCTTCATGGAGCTGGCTTTGTGCACAAGGGTATTGTCACGCTGGAACAGGTTTGGGTCTCCTAGTTCAAGTGAAGGAAACATTTCATGCTCCAGCATCCAAAGACGTCCTGCATAATTGTGTGCCTTCAGCTTCGCGATAACAGTTTGGGAAAGAACCACATATGGCTGGGAAAGTCAGGTGTCCCAATATTTTTTTCCATATAGTGTATCATTTTGCATTAATGGCAGTAGATGTTACAGATGTTGGATTTTCTTAGGGAAGTGCTGTTTAAGGAAAATAATCAACAACACAAAGAGTGTGATGAAGGCTGGTTGTTTTTAGATTCATTAAACAAAGCCATCTTTTTTTTTTTAGCCATTTATAGTTACTTTCGAGATTGTGAAACAGCAATGGGGTGGTGGGATGCAACCCTATGTTGAATACTTTCCTAGAACAGCAAGATTTGTACATTCTTAATCATTTAATAATTTACACATTATTGTATGTTCTGAACTCTACATAAAAATACACTGTATGAACAAAAGTATTGGGACACCTGACCTTTCCAGCCATATGTGGTTCTTTCCCAAACTGTTGACACAATCTACAGGACGTCTTTGGATGCGGTGGCATGAAATTGTCCCTTCACTTCAACTAGGAGATTAAACCTGTTCCAGCATGACAATGCCCCTGTGCACAAAGCTCCAGCTCCATGAAGATCTGCTTTCCATGGGTTAGAGTGGAAGATCTTGAGTGGCCTGCTATAGAGCTATTAAACAGTATTTAACATTTTTAATTGAATTGGAACGTTGAATGCACCTCAGGCCTCCTCACCTCACCTACTGTACATCAGTACCTGACTTTTGGTTGATAACCACTTATCTCTACAAGCACACTCCACAATCTAATGGAAAGTTTCCAGAAGAGTGAAGGTCACTATAACAGCAGATGGAGATGAAATGTGGAATGGGATGTTTTGATAAGGGCGTCCGAATCGTAGTCAGGTGTCCACAAACGTTTGTGGGTATATCCACTGTTTTGTATTGAGTGAATGATTGTTTCTTTAGCTTTGTGACAGAAAATTTATATATTGCAGAGAATTATCTTTTACGTGAACAAAGGAGATCACGGCTTTAGCAATGAAGAAATGGACATGAAGGCCATATTCCGGGCGTTCGGACCCGATTTCAGGAAGAATTTTCTCGCCGAGCCGTTCGACAGCGTGAGCATTTACCCGCTGATGTGCAAGTTACTGGGTGTGGCTCCAGCTCCGAACAATGGCAGCCTCAGCGACACTCAAGCCATGTTGGTGGATGACTCTGACCCTGGTAAGATATGGTTTGTTGAGTAAGACATCTGCACAAAGATCTGTCTATAAATCAAACTGAAACTAATGCAGAAGTTTCATATAGGACATCTTTAAGCGTGGTAGCATGAAAGATATGCTTCACATAAGCTGGAGTGGAAGATCTCCTTCTATAGAGCTTTAGAACACCTTTAGGATGAATGTGAACGCTGACTGCACCCCAGGCCTTCTTACCTTCTCACCTACATCAGTACCTGACTCAACACCATTGTATCTAAATCTCTACAGAATCTAGTGAAAAATCTTGTCAGAAGACTACATGTGGATTTTAGAAGGTTTAGAGGTTTAATGCTCATATCAATCCTATGCTCAGATGTCCACAAACTTTTGCCTATACAGTGTTTTGCTTGATATACTGCAGTATTTCAGACTCAAGTTTATTATTTTTGTTTTTTTTCTGTGCTTTAGGTGGACATGTTGGGAGAATCCAAACGTCTGTCGGTCTTTTAATCGTCATGATGTTCATCGCATTCCTCCATTAATTCCACTCGCTTTTCACTTGTAATAAGTTATAGTAAAGGAAATAAAAATATTTGATCACACGATTCGTTACCATTGGTTTTTATCACAATATTGCATTATTATGTTTTTATCGAATTAAGATGATTTTAATGCTGAAAATTATGAAAAAAGACTAAATACATTATTTTAGGGGGAACCAAAGGAATATAATTCTCTGAGACAAATAGAAGAAGAGAAGTGAAAAAGCATGAATAAGAGAGAAGTGAAAGAAAGAGAGAAACTGATTACAGTGAGAAAGAAACAAGAGAGACAAGGAAGGAAGGAAGGAAGGAAGGAAGGAAGGAAGGAAGAAAGAAAGAAAGAAAGAAAGAAGAGACGTAGAGGATGAGACAAACAGACCCAGACAAAAAGAGATAAGAGACTAAAGAGGACAAAGGTGAAAGAAAGGATAATGCAGTGAGACGAGTGAAGGAAAAAAAAGCAGTAAATAATGCAAGAAAAAAGCAAGAATGCAAGAAAGAAAGAAGAGACATAGGATGAGAGAGACGCTGGGACAAAAAGAGAGTGAGCATGACGAGTGAGAAAGCAAGAAAGAAAGAAATGAGAAACATAGAATGAGACACACAGAGACAGAAAGAGATGAGAGACTAGGACAAAGAGGACAAAGGTGAGTGATAGATGAGGTAGTAAGGCGATTGAGAAAGCAAGAAAGAACTAAAGAAAGAAAGAACTAAAGACCTAAAGGTGAAAGATAGATGAGGCAGTGAGACGAGTGAGAAAGAAAGCTATAGATGTATGTGTATATATATATATATATATGTTTCTTCTTTTCTTCCTATAGGACGAGACAAACAGACACTAGACAAAAAGAGATAAGAGAGGACAGATAGGACAAAGGTGAAAGAGAGGCAGTGAAATGACCAAGAAAGAAAGAAAGAAAGAAAGGATGACAAACTGAAAAAGAGAGATTTTAGAGAGAGAGAGAGAGAGAGAGAGAGAGAGAGAGAGAGAGAGAGAGAGAGAGACTCGAGGACAAAGGTGAGAGATAAAGGGGCTTTTTAATAGTCATTTGTACAGTACACTTAAACTTTGGCACATATCTGAGTGATATTAGGAAGCTGGAGTGCAGAGTCAGCCATGATACAGGGCCCCTAAAGAGCGGCGGGTTAGGGGCCTTGCTCAAGGGCCCAACAGTGGCAGATTTGCGATCCTGGTGCCTGAACCCATGACCTTCCAGCTCCCATTGTGACGCTGATTACAGAGGGTTTCCTTTTATTTTATTTTATATTATTACATCATAAATGAGAGAAACCATAGTAACTTTAATTTTAATACAGTTTTTATATAATGCAACATTTCTTTTCAGCCCTCAATCAAGTTTGAATCAGTGGAACAGTGTATGTAGAAGAGGGCAGACACTTTTTCTGAAAACGTTCCTCCAGACATAAGGCTTAGGTTGTGTTTATGTAGTTAACAGTCAGACACTGAGAATCTTGGTGGATGTTCGGCTGTAGGAAGACGTCCTTTTCGTTTAGTCTACGAATCACTTCAGTATAGCGGAAAAGATCATATGACCTCAGGGAAAAAGTTAAAGCGACACTTTCCTCCTGAAACAAAAGGCACACCGAAGTCGATATATATATTTTCTACAATTTATACTTTTCATAGACATAATACATGATTGGAAAAACCGCCCGTGTTGAATAAAGATCAAAATAATAGTGTATCCTTGAGCTGATGATACAATACAATTGTACAAAATACAATTCCCTTGATTTCGAATTTCTCATCTTTAAACCTGAATAATCATGAACAGTCCTTTATATCAATGTTGAACAATTACACTAAAAAACCCAAAAACAAACATTATTTGGCAAAATATATGCAATTATAGAAATCTGGCATTTGTAGAAAAAAATTGCCTTATTACAAAATGTGCTTTAAAACCTGCTCTATTGAAGGAAACCGATCCAACGGTGACTGGGGGTCGTGTAGTCCGTGTTTTTAAGCTCCGCATGGAACTGGTTTACTGATATTACGCGGTTAAAGCACGTATAACATGTGTGGCGACATCATACCAAATAACTCACGTCATAGCGTCGGGTTCATATAGCGTGTCCGTCGGATTTGGAATATGTTTGGCTAAATAAGTGATAGGAAAAAATAAAATAATAATGATCTTATCGCCAGTCATCGTCTCTCTTCTTCTCCGGCTTGATCGTGTACTCTTCAGCTTCACTGTCCTCTTCATACGTCTCGTGCTTCGCAGCCCTCAGCCTGGCCATCGCCGCCAGACGCTCCTCTTCCTCCCTCTGGTGCTGAGCCGCTGCTTTCTTCTCCTGCTCGGCGTGGCTTTTCATGTGAGCGCTCCGGCTCTTCACTTTGTAGAACACCCTGTTAACCAGATGTGTGATTAAATTCAACACTTTCCTATCAGTTATACATATTTATAGCAGTTCGGCAGAATACTGACTTGTGTTGCTTTTCTAGAACAGTTTTATATCACCAACCAACCAAACATGATGCAAGATGACTTTATTGCATTCATTATTGCAATTCGTTCCTTTTTTGTATTCGATTTCCATTTCTACACCTGCATCTGCTCTATACTACACCATGCCATCTTGGCTTGATTTAACCTCGAACCAGAAACTGAAAAAACCAGACGAAGAATTTATTTATGGACAAATTATAAAGTGAATTCACATGATGACCTGCTTTTACTGAATTTTTTATTGTACCCGATTTTATTTTATTTATTTACATTTTATTTTCCTGCTTTGTCCCCTTATTAATTAGTGAAATATTTAATTCCTATTGTATTTATACATTTGTTACTGTTTCATTCTATTGAATTTATTTTATTATTATTTATTGTATTAAATAAGTAAGTATTTTTTTTTTTTGTTTACACAAAATTGTGGCTCATTTCTGTACTGCTGTGGTATGAGAAGAATTAAAACAAATTATTGACTTTTTTTTTAATCATTAATTATCCATTGTTCTATCTATTTTTTTTGTTTTTCCTTTAAATGGTTTTTCCACCTGTATTGAATTGATGATTTATTTTTGTGATTATGCTGGTCGCGTTTTTTTAATTGATAGTATTGTGTTTATTGTTATTATTTTAGGTTTATAATAAATAATAATAAAATATTACAGTAAACTGTTCATTTATAAACTAAAAATTTAACTTAAGAATTTGACAATGTTTTATTTATTTATTTGTTTTTTTATTTATATAATTATGTTTCCTTTGAATGCATTCCCCTATATTTAAATAAAAAAAAAATTCAAAAATTAATAAAAATTAATAAAATTGCAGCAAACTGGTAAAAAATAAATAAATAAAAAAATAAAAAAGAAGCCTGGGACATGTTTTACACATTTATCAAATACCAAAATACAATTATTTAATTATTTGTTTATTTTAAATGTTTTATATGTTCCCCTTCATTTAAATTAATTATTCTTTGTTCATATAATAAGTACTAATTAATTTTATATAATTTATGAACTATTTAAATGTATTATTGGAATAATTATTTCTTCTTCTTAATAATAATAATAATAATAATAATAATAATAATAATAATAACATTATTATATATATAATTAATATAATAATAATTTTATTCAATCCTCAATTTTTTCTCTGAATGCTTTATCCCTTCATTTTAATAAAATAACAAAAATAATAGAAAATTTTAAATAATAGTTTGTTCTGAAGTATTTGCTACTATTTTAATTATATTAAATTAATATATATATATATATATAAAATTAAAAACTGCTCTCTGGGTCACACTGTTGTAGTATAAGAAGAATAAAACACGTGACAATGTGATCGTAAAAGAAACGAGTGAACCCTGGAGAAGTTCATTTCATCCCACCACACTGCCAGTTTTTACTCCTATCACATCCCAAGGGTTTCACAAGTTAGAAGGTTGGAGGAGGTAATGTAGGAGTTTGATGTATCAGGGTGTTCACTTGTTAAGGAGTGTTTGCTAAAGAGGTGGGTCTTGAGTTAGTGACTCAGCTGTTGGAGCAGTCAGGAGAAGTTCATTCCACCTCCAGGTTGCCAGAACACAAAACAAACCCGATGCATGTCTATGTAGATACGTGTGGAATGATCTGGTGTAGGTTCCTTGGGCGCGCATTAGAATTTTAAATGATCTCTATAGATGTGAATATTTTCCAGGTATAATCTGGGTACTTCCATAAATACAATATATCCAAAAGTATTGAGACACCAGATTTTTCCCATCCATATATGGTTCTTCCCAAAACTGTTACCACAAACTTGGGACACACAATTGTTCCTTTGGATGCAAGAGAATGAAATTTTCCCTTTAGCTGGAGACCCAAACCTGTTCCAGCATGAAAATACCCCTGTGCACAAAGCCAGCTCCATGAAGATCTGCTTTATATGGGTTGGAGTGGAGGATCTCCTGAGCTTTCGAATCCTCTGAACAGGTTTCACACCCGTATCTCTTTCAACTTCTTGGAATTCCTTTAGTTGATATAGAAATTATGACAGAAGTTTGCATTCATTTTTCCATTCAAAAGTCATGTCGGGTAAAACTGTGTTTTTGTGTGTGTGTGTGTGTGTGTGTGTGTGTGTGTGTGTGTGTGTGTGTGTGTGTGTGTGTGTGAGAGTGAGTGAGTGAGTGAGTGAGTGATGGGGGGAAAGGAGACGGGAATGGAGAGAACAGGGAAATGAAGAACATGGATGGAAAAGAAAGAATAGCAGGGTAGAAAGAATGGAAGGAATTGAGGTAATAGAAGAATGAAGGAATTGAGGCAAAGAAAAAAATGAAGGGAATGGGTCAATAGAGAGAGCAGAGCGAATGAGTAAAAATGGAGGGACTAGAAAATTTCTCTCGCTCTCTCTCTCTCTCTCTCTCTCTCTCTCTCTCTCCTCTCAATTACAGAAACACTAACCAATCATATGCATCTGTGAGCTCATAGATGTAGAAAGCACTTTCTTCAGAGCGTATTTGAGCAATCAGGATGATCCAATTTCACTTGAAAGGCTCGTCTCTCACACACACACACACACACACACACACACACACACACACACACACACACACACACACTGACCTGCTGCATTTCTTGCATGGAAATATGCCCTCGGGCTCCCCCTGACTCTTAGGGGCATTTGATGGTGTGCTTCTCCTCACTGCAGTCTCACGAGGTTTCGGAGCAAAGAATTGAGGAGTCTGTGTTTCCTGCCTCAGCGCCGTTACATGGTCCAATAAAACCACCTTCGGGTTGCCCAACACCAACACTTTCCCCTCCTGTAAAATGAGACCATGCACAAGCATTGAGATCCAATACAGCAATAAAAGCACAGAACTGTGTGAATAACCTGATTACATTCAGTGGTGGACGAAGTAAAAGTAGAGATTCACTCTGTAAAATGTGACTCCAGTAAGAGTAAAAGTGCTCCCTTTCACTTGAGTAAAAGTATTTTACTCAAATGTACTTAAGTATCCAAAGTACTGATTTATTATAGCTATAATGTTCCTGTTATCATTTTTATCACAAGACTCTTTAATTAATCACCTCAGTTTATGTGAAAAGACTCGAATGTGACTCTCAGCACACTGATCTATTAATAGAATGATATTAATGACACAAACACTGATTTCTATTATTATCATGAACCCGAAACCTTATCAACTACTTCAAAATAATCACGTAAACAAGGTCACGTGTGTTGTGGCGAGTTCGAGTCTGGAAAAATCCTGCTGACAACGATTATTGACACACTGTGAACGTCACACATCCTTCCGCTGCTACTGTGACGTGTCCAGAAGCCGGAGTCACCATGACATTTCATTACCACTGACCTGAAGAGTCTTCGTCACGTTGGGGAGAAGATCAGCGCCTTTGTCCTTTTGCTCCGCCTTGTGTTTGCTCTCCTCTCCTGCTTCCGGCTGCTCCTGTTTGATCTGCGGGATCTTTGGTCAAAAAGAGAAGACACGCTCAGATAGTAACCTTTACATCAGTTCATCAAGTCTGATAATCCTCATGACCTGAGAGGTCACATGACAGCCGAGTGCAAAATTTTTACCAAAGTTAATGCAGATGTTCTGATTATTTTATTAACAAACAACAAACAAAAATATGAATGGTTAGATGAATGAATGAAGGTTAATTTTTTTTTCATCTTCTTACTACTACTGTAGTTCTGCTGTAATTGGCACATTCGACATTTTTTGATTGTAACCTTTCTTCTGGTCAAAAGGTTGTGAGTTCTAATCCCTCCACCACAAAGCTGCAATTGCTGGGCCCTTGAGCAAGGCCCTTAAACCTCAACTGCTCAGTTGTATAAACGAGAAAGCTCAGTTTTTCTGGATAAGAGCATCTACCAAATGCTTTAAATGTAAATGTAATCCTCTGAATAAATCTGAAATTATGAAAAATAAAGCAAAGAAAACAAAATGATGAAATCTAATGCTACGTTCACTTGTTAGTCTCCATTCAGTTGGCACTGGGCAATTTCTACTACTAGTTTCCATAGTAAATTTGATCAATGGGTGGGGCAACTAGTATTTTATATTGGACAACAAATCAGGAGACGGATCATGTGCTCAACATGCAGGTGTTGGGCTCTACACCATGTCCTGGTTTCCCTTCAGCCACTGCATCCTCACATCTCACATGATCTTTATACCAGAATCCCATTTTCTTGTAATTACCGCATATGTACATTATTGTGTGGTTATGCATGTGACACCCCAAACCCCACAATCACCTCAGAGTAAGTAGAAAAATTGCTCTAGAGTTCAAACAGTATGAATTTCAGTATATTTAAAATAAAAAAAGTAAATTAAAGTATGTTGTCAAGCACCTTGGGGGGGTGTAAACTTTTGTGCTGACCCATAAACAGAATTTCAGACTGTAAAGTCTGGATGCTTTTACAGTTAATGAATTTAGTTTGTAAATAGACTCCAAATTGGTCTTTAACATTCTTTCCATGTATATTAGTGTGTTTGTATTTGAATCCATATGTAAAGATAATTGATGTTTTTCAAATGAACTACCTCAGGGATGGGCTCTTCTGGATCCGGAGGGCCGTAGACCAGCGTTCCGCTGCGTCCCACCTTCACCTGTTTCTTATAGGTGTAATAAAACTCCACGCACTGCGCCAGGGTTTTACTCTGCACCTACACACACACACACAGATTTACACTAAGGGTGCTCCGATCATAAACGGCCGATAATCGCGTTGGGAAGTTCGATCGGCAGGCTTTATAAATGCCGATCCGGAAGGGGCCGATCGGATGACGCAAAATTTGTTTAGCAAATAATACATTGCATTAGCAATCTGCAACGTGTGTACCAAGAAAACTCCACAAGGCGGGAAGCAGCCAAAACACCGCCAACCTCATTAGACATTTAAAGTTTAGTCACGTGAAGGAATATGAGCAGTTTTTAAAGTTGTCTAGCGCTAAAAGAGAGAGAGGGACTGTACAGCAACTCAAGTGCGACTCAATTTTCAATGTTTCAAAGACAGCGATCCTACTTCAGGCACATTAAAAAGCATAAAGAAACTTTTGACAAAAGAATGGAATGTGTATGCCTTAATCATCAGCCGCTCTATTGTGGAAGATGAAGGTTTCCAGCGACTCCTGTCCTACTTGGATTCACGTTACATCAGCGGTTATCAAAGCATGGGCACGGCCCTCTAGTGGGGAATAAAGACATGACGGAGGTGGGAGCAATAAACCGCAGGATTTATCTATATTTATTTTTAGTGTTCTTTATGAAATTTAATTTATGATTTTCTCTATTAAAAGTAAAGTTCATACAGCAACCACAAACAAACAATTAGTTCATTAATGCAAGTAAATTTAAACATCAGATAAGATACCCAACACAACTACACTTTAATTTTCTACATTTTTAACCTGTTGTTTGATGTTACCCATTACGTAGCATTAATAAATAAATAGATAGATAAATAGAAGGCTTTGAAAAGACCCTGTAATCCGCATCGGTCAATACAACTTTCAGTGAACGGGAATCGGTGGCAAAAATCCCTAATTCGGAGCGCCCCTAACTTACACAGGAACAGAAAGACTTGCGACGAATCCTGGTTAAACAAAATCACTTTCAAAGTACACAGGACACACAGGAAATCGGAAAACAGGAAATAGAAAGCTTCCAGTAAACACATAATCATCCGTACCACTTTTTGCACTAAAAAGAAGTCCTTCCTGTAGGCAGAGATCCCTTTATTGAAGTAGCGCTTTTCGTCCACAGTCCAGCAGTCGGACCCTGATGGAACACAAACCCGATAGCTAAGAAGAAACAGTAGCTTGACTCTAGGAACGAGGCAGGTTTATAAACCATGCTAGCTAGCCAGCAGAACATCGTCCCAGCACAAGTACGCTAGTTAACCTACAATATTGTGTGAACCAGTTACGCATGTTACTAGCAAGCTAGCTTACTTTATGCTAACTATTATATTGTGTAAGCCAGTCACTCAGGCAGCTAGCAAGCTATCCAACATTATGCTACCTAATTTACTGAGTAGGTAGAATCTAGGCATGAGCGAAGGAGATTGTTCCTTATGGAATTAGAAAGGCGATGTACAATATATGTAAACAAAGGACCCTTGTGACTGGTAGCGTCAGTTCTGACCTGCGTAGTGGTAGTTAGCAAGGTGGTGGTCCTTGGTGAAAATCGGTTTCCTCAGCAACAGCATTTCAAGAGTTTTCTAGAAAAATAGACGAAATAGAATTTAAACGTGTTGGGAATAAGTTAAAGCTGATATGGTGTACATGTATACACACACACATACAGATATCACAATAGTGAGGGTTTGGTAATATTGTGCTGCTTTTAAGGTACACAGAGACACTGAAAGACTCAAAGACACCAACAAACAGAAAGATAGAGCAGTGTACAGGACAACAGACGGACAGATAAGTGGATATATGGATAAAGAAACATACAAATATGGAGATAAACAAAGAAATAGAAAGACTGATAAAGTTGATTGGTGGATGAAGGGATGGATTGGTGACTAAACAGATGAAGGGATGTAGAGATAGACAGACAGCTAAAAAGATAAAAAGATGGATGGATCAGTAGATTTACAAATGGAAAGATGTAGAAAAATACAGATTAAAAGATGGATGGATGCATTGATAGATGCACTGATGAATAGATGGATGGCTCAACAGACATACAGATGGAAAGACAGGCAGACAGAAAAAAAATTGTTAAAAATATGGATGGATGGATGGATGGAACAACTGACATACAGCTGGACATGCAAACAGAATGATAGACAGATAAATGATGGATAAAAAGATAGATACCGTAATTTCCGGACTATTAAGCGCACCCATATATAAGCCGCACCCACTGAATTTTACAAATATTTTTATTTTGAACATAAATAAGCCGCACCTGTCTATAAGCCGCAGTGTCTACACTGAAACTAATGAACTTTACACAGGCTTTAATGAAAGACAGTGTCTGTTACAGGGTGTAACGCTTGAAATATGTTGCGCTTCCTTTAGGAGCATAGCGGTATTTTGGGAATAGCCTCCGCTGCATTTTCCCGGTATTACTGCGTGTGTGCAAGACCGAGGAATATGTCCTTATTATTTTCTGATGCTGATTTCTAAGTTTCTTTGACTAACCCATAACGCTGTTGCCAAGAAAAATAAAAAAGCATGAGTTTTGGAAACCTGTCTGTGCTTATATGATTTCTGTTGCAACCGAAGTTAGTGAGCTCTCCCTTCACCCAGACTCAACGCGTTACAACGACTTGTATCTAAACAGTAGCCGACCAAGAAATCATTGTTCACTGTCTTCCTCCTTCCTGACGGACGGACAGACAGACAGACAGACAGACAGACAGACAACACTGACACTAGCTGAAGGAAAAAATAATTGTTCCTTATCTTACCATAACATCACCTCCATTCTCATGAAGACAGTGGTGCATGAGCTCCACGTTGGTTCCTCCACCACACAGGACGCTGGAGCAGGCCAGGTTCATCAGATTGTCCACTGCAGGATGAGACATGTGACATAGTGAACAATCGAGTGATTCAGGATAAGTGAAAGAGGGACCACACCACAGTTCATTAGAAAATCACTAGCTCTTCTGATTAGCCTTCATGACTCACCTGTGTCATCCTGGGGGGGTGAAGATTCCACCTGTGGCAGCGGGAGATACACCAGAGTAGCTTTGTGCTGATCCTGATTGACCAGTAAATGTTTCTGGAGCTCAGGAATCTCTGCCTGGTGATGAGTGCCGATGTTTATTCGCCTGTAAGACACAAATAAACAACGCTGACAGGAAATACCAAGGCTGATATAAAGGCTAATGTAGTTTTAATTCTGTGTGATAAACATTTCTGATCCTAAAGTGTTATTATTACACTCACGGTTCCAAGCAGACGGGCGTGGCCTCTCCGATCAGAGGGGGCATGGGAGGAGTGATGTCAGAACTGCCTGCAAAAATCCCAGCATACACATCTGTTTATCACAGAAAATCTTAAAGATCATACTGCTGTGGGCTGACAAAAGTGTGGAAACATCTAGACTTTTATGGTTTTTTAAAACATGTTATAGGACAGTGAATAAGTGGAAGAAAGTTCTGTAGAATACAAATGGGACACTTTTGTCTCTACCAGAACTTAAGATGGTGAACAGGAGAGAAGATGTGATCAGACTCCCTCACCCCCACAGTCACCTATGGAGGTGGAAGCTTAATGGTGTTGGGGTTGTTTTGAAGCAGAGGAGGTTGGAGACTTATTCCGGAAAGCGAAAGCGAACCAACATGTCTGCAATTCCGTACACCATGCAATTCCATCTGTACTGCGGCTCATTGGAACCGACTTCACCGTACAACAAGACGATGACCTAAAACATACACTACTGTATCCAGAAACATGCTTACATTTCTTTTATTCGACAGATTTTATGAATATGTAAATCAGAATCACTTCCTAACTGCTCCTACAGTTGTGTTCAAAATTATTCAACCCCCAATGCTGTAAATGGTTTTAGGGAATTTAGTGTACATTTGTAATTGTATTCAGAATGAAATCCTACCTTCTGCAGGTACTGGGAAGCTTCAGCGTGTGCAAGGTACCATGAATTCTCTTCAGTACCAGGAGATATTGGATGACAATGTGATGCAGTCCGTCACAAACCTGAGGCTTGGAAGACGTTGGACCTTTCAACAGGACAATGATCCCAAGCATACCTCCAAGTCCACTAGAGCATGGTTGCAGATTAAAGGCTGGAACATTTTGAAGTGGCCATCGCAGTCACCAGACTTAAATCCGATTGAGAACCTCTGGTGGGACTTAAAGAAAGCAGTTGCAGTGCGCAAGCCTAAGAATGTGACTGAACTGGAGGCTTTTGCCCATGATGAATGGGCGAAGATACCCGTAGATCGCTGCAAGACACTTGTGTCAAGCTATGCTTTACGTTTAAAAGCTGTTATAACTGTAAAAGGATGTTGTACTAAGTACTAAGATTGAATGTCACTTGGGGGTTGAATAAAACTGATAATGATGTGAGCTCAGAAAAGACATTTGTGGTTATTTCATTATAAATGTTATGTTATATTTGTCTGACCTACACGTGCCTCTTTGATTTAATTGTAAGCAGGATGACTGAATGATCATAATCAATGTCAAACCGACCAAAACAATCCATTTCAGTGGGGGTTGAATAATTTTGAACACAACTGTATATGCCCCACCTCTTCCACAGGTCATACTGACCTTCATTTGCATATTAATATCTATCTATATTAATAGATAGATAGATAGATAGATAGATAGATAGATAGATAGATAGATAGATAGATAGATAGATAGATAGATAGATAGATAGATAGATAGATAGATAGATAGATAGACTGGATGACAGACAGATAGATAGACACACAGACAGATAGACAGGCAGGCAGAATGAATGACAGACATACAGATAAATAGAAAAATAAACAGAAAGGCAGACATAATGAATGACAGAGACAGACAGGCAGAATGAATGAATAACCGACAGACAGACAGACAGACAGACAGACAGGGGAAATTAATGACAGACAGACATTATAAATGAATGACAGACAGACAGACAGACAGACTGAATGACAGACAGTGAGAATAAATGAATGACAGACAGACAGACAGGGAGAATGAATGATAGACAGACAGGGAGAATGAATAACAGACAGACAGACTGAATGAATGACAGACAGACATTATAAATAAATGACAGACAGACAGTCAGACAGACAGACAGACAGACAGACAGGGAGAATGAATGACAGACAGACATAATAAATTAATGACAGACAGACAGACAGACTGAATGACAGACAGACAGAATAAATGAATGACAGACAGACAGACTGAATGACAGACAGGGAGAATGAATGACAGACAGACAGAATTAATGAATGACAGACAGACAGACAGACAGACAGACAGACAGACAGGGAGAATGAATGACAGACAGACAGAATTAATGAATGACAGACAGACAGACAGACAGACAGGGAGAATGAATGACAGACAGACAGACAGACAGATAGATAGACAGAACCTACCACACACTTTTACACAATTTTTCACAATATCAGTATTATATAGTCATATCGCTCCACCCTGTGTTATATGTATGTATAAAGGTATAAACGTATTGCTCACTTGAGCGCAGAAGACTTCTGGAGGTGGTCTTGGGGGTTGACAGCGGAGGCAAGCCCTGATTTCCTGCTGCTATGTTGGAGAGGAAGGTGGAGAAGTAAAGACCCGAGCCCTCGCGTACTGGTGACAGGATGGGTGGAGGCGTGTAGGGTGGCAGAGTCAGAGGGTTGTCCAGTATGCGTATTGGGGACCGCAGGTGGCTCTGGAAGGGTGAGATGCTGGAGTAGACAGATGGGGCGATAAATGTGCACGGTCTGGGAGGAGGGATGACCAGGGGCTCGGGTCTCGGGCGGCGCTTGATCTTGTCCGGGGACCTTTCGTCCTCCATCGCCTCCTCCTGGGACACAATAAATAAATAAATGACATTTAGAGCGAATATATAAAAACGATTTAAACCGAAAGCATCAAATCGACACTTTGGAATGCGCTACTGGGGGAGAAAAAAAATCTACTTTACAAGGGGAAACTTTCATCAAAGCAAATGATTTTATAAATTAATGAACCAATCGAAGACTTGGTTCAGCCACAGGAAAGTAACTTACACTTTACAAGGTTAATAAAACACTTGAGCTCAAGCTATGTTAATAATTCACCACATAGTGATGTGTATTATTACACCATACCGTTCTTCGTCAAAAGAATAAGCTGTTGCTATGGAAACAGTAGTATTAGACTAAAGAAATGTTGTAATGAACCTGCGATTTGTAGATGCACGTCTGTCAGTCCTGCTGTTACAGAAATTAATAATGAAACAGCACCTCCATGATATAAAGCAGCTTCAGTAGAGTCATTTTCCAAGTTCTTTCAGTTATATATATATTTTATATTATATCAAGAGGAAAATTTATATATAAAGCTTAAGAAGTTTGAGGAATTCTTTTTTTTTTAATATACAATATAAGCTACAATCATAAACAAAGATTTTTAAATATACCATTCCACATATAGTCCCAACTTAGTCGCTCTTATAACAACCTCCACTCTTCTGGGAAGATGTTCCACTAGATTTTGTGGAGATTCATTCAGTCACAAGGGTGTTAATAAAGTCAGGTACTGGTGTAGGTGATGTGATGAGGCCTGGGGTTCAATCATTATTCACATTCATCCCAAAGCTCTTCATAAGGGTTGAAGCCTAATAGCAGGAGATCAACCACTTCAATTCATCTAAAGCACACGAGGTGGTATCAAAAAGATTCGAGACGAGCTCTGTTTTTCGAGAAAGTACTTTATTTATCTACATGTACACACTATCAAAATAGTCCCCTTGCACAGCAATACAGCACTCCCAGAGTTCCTGCAACTTCAGGAACGTGTCCTGGAAGTCCTCTTTTCTGATCGTGTGAGGCACCTTCTGCGATTCGCAATGAATCCAAGCAACGGTGTCCAAAACGGTGACCTTTGAGCCACATCTTCATTTTCAGGAAGAGAGCGAAGCCCGCAGGAGCCGAATCTGGCGAGAAGGGTGGGTGCGGAAGTGAGATCGTGTTGTTTCCAGGCAAGAAACTCATGTGACAGGGAACACATGTGGTCAGAATAGCAGATGTGGTAGGGCACATGGTCAGAATAGCACCGACGCACATCTCCAAATGTAGATGTCTTTTGGCACCCTGACTTATGAAAGTCAGTGCTCCCTGTGACTGTGTGTGGAGGCTTGTGCTGCCATCGTGTTACAAAACTAATCGTGAAACTTCTTGATATCACCTCATGTCTTCATGGAGCTGGCTTTAGTGTACAGGGGCATTGACATGCTGGCACATGTTTGGGCCTCCTAGTTCAAGTGAAGACAGACAGACAGACAGACAGACAGACAGACAGACGTACAGAGAGACAGACAGACAGACAGACAGACAGCCGTACAGACGTACAGACAGACAGATGTACAGATAGACACACAGGCAACAGAAAGATAAATATGACAGTAGTGAGCCAGAGATACAGGGCTGAAGCAACTAATCAATAAAATCGATACTAAATGATAATAAAATCCGTTGTCAACAAATGTCGTTATCGATTAGTTGGCCTGCGAAAAGGAAAAAGAAAAGACACTGGTGTCTCAGATGAAGGTGAAGCATAATAAGCAAAAACTGTAGAATCCTCCTCGTGTGATTATGGTGTATTTTAATGAAGTGCTATTGTGTAAACTGTAACTTCGGGAAAGTCGCACTGGATCTGTTCTGTCGTGACTCGTGAGCATCAGGTTGCGCGATCGTTCGTGACATCGTGATGATTCAATTAAACCGGTGAGAACAAACACTACATCTGCAAATAACAGCAGCAGTAAACGATCACATTTTTAGTCACTGTTGTGATTTTCAGCGAATGTTTCTGCACACCAAATGCGTGGTTTCAATGTGAGCATATTAATTTATGCATATATCATTCAATTAAATCAATTATATTCAAGATACTAATATCTTCACAACTAAACAAAATGTCTGTGTTTCTTAAACATTGTTGTCCACTTGCCATCTGCAATTATCATTCGAAACAATACAAATGTTGATTCAAACAAATTACTTTACCTTGCTTATTAAAATGCTGTTTTTTTGTGCTTTTTGCAGAAAGAAACAATCCAGCGTGAGTGAAATTATTCAAGGAATTTGTTCAAATCCTGTGCACTCAACAAACAGCCACTTTAAGATTTAAAGTGTCAAAGTTAAAGATAGTTTACTCTATATATGGCGTTTTGCGTTGTTTTAAAGTACAATTTTATACATAAATACCATGAATTAGTGTTTTTATATTGTAATAATAAGCAAAACAGCTCAACACCCAAAAAAAAAAAAAAAAGGAAAAAAGGAAAAAACCTACAACGATTAATCGAGAGAGAAAAATTAATCGTTTGATTAATCGGTTGCCAAAATAATCGCTAGTTGCAACCCTACAGAGACACATACATGAGCAGTTAAAGAGAGACACATAGGTATACAGGCACAGACAGACAGAGAAAGAGACAGACAGACAGACAGAGAGAGAGAGAGAGAGAGAGAGAGAGAGAGAGAGAGAGAGAGAGAGAGAGAGAGAGAGAGAGAGAGAGAGACAGGCAGAGAGAGAGAGAGAGAGAAAGAGAGAGACAGGCAGGCAGAGAGAGAGAGAGAGAGAGAGAGACAGACAGACTGAGAGAGAGAGAGAGAGAGAGAGAGAGAGAGAGAGAGAGAGGCGAGAGAGAGAGAGAGAGGAGAGAGAGAGAGAGAGAGAGAGAGACAGACAGACAGAGAGAGAGAGAGTGAGAGAGAGAGAGAGAGAGAGAGAGAGAGGCAGGCAGGCAGGCAGAGAGACAGAGACAGACCATATCTATAATGAGCTGGATTTGTGCACATGGACATCGTCATGCTGGAACAGATTTGGGTCTCCAAATTAAAATGATGGACCACATCCAGAGACGTCCTACACAATTATGTGTCTCCAACTATGTGGTAACAGTTTGGGAAATAACCACATATGGCTGGAAAAAGTCCGGTGTCCCAATAGGTTTGTCCATATAGTGTCGATGACAGGGTTTAATCAGCAACGCACTGCATGTGAGCTTCCAGGAATAATCAATATATTATTTGTTTTTGTTGTCAGTGTGAGAAGTGTGAGATAATGAGGGCATTTAGATTTTTTCGCTCCATCACTGTTGCGTCATCGTGAGACCGTCAGCTGATTTACATGATATACAGCACACCGTACCTGGTCGAAACCGTCACAGGTCCTTAACGATCGGCGACGCTTCACGATAACGGAGGGCTTGTGCTCCGACTGCTGCGTACTCTCCGGGGGAAGCCTCTGCTCCCGCGTCCATCCGCCCGTCTGCTCGACCTGGACCTGAATCCTCCGAACGGGTACGGACACGGGCATAACTAGCGGAGGCATCCCTGTCTGTCTGTTTGATGTGCTCTCGTCACGCTGCCAAGACACGACGTCGTAAAGTCAGAAGCAGGAAATGAGGAATGATTGCGAGAGAATTAAAATATAACATGCATACAGAATTGGACATTTGGCAAGGAATGAACCATATACAGTACAGACCAAAAGTTTGGACACACCTTCTCATTCAAAGAGTTTTCTTTATTTTCATGACTATGAAAATTGTAGAGTCACACTGAAGGCATCAAGGGCTATTTGACCAAGAAGGAGAGTGATGGGGTGCTGCGCCAGATGACCTGGCCTCCACAGTCACCGGACCTGAACCCAATCGAGATGGTTTAGGGGTGAGCTGGACCGCAGAGTGAAGGCAAAAGGGCCAACAAGTGCCAAGCATCTCTCGGGGAACTCCTTCAAGACTGTTGGAAGACCATTTCAGGTGACTACCTCTTGAAGCTCATCAAGAGAATGCCAAGAGTGTGCAAAGCAGTAATCAAAGCAAAAGGTGGCTACTTTGAAGAACCTAGAATATGACATTTTTCAGTTGTTTCACACTTTTTTGTTATGTATATAATTCCATATATAATTCCACATGTGTTCATTCATAGTTTTGATGCCTTCAGTGTGAATCTACAATTTTCATAGTCATGAAAATAAAGAAAACTCTTTGAATGAGAAGGTGTGTCCAAACTTTTGGTCTGTACTGTATATAGGAGGGTCAACAGGACATGTGTGTGTGTGTGTGTGTGTGTGTGTGTGTGTGTGTGTGTGTGTGTGTGTGTGCAACCTGTTTGCAAAAAATAACGGTGCCCCAGGGCACACTGAGGGGCCACGCACGACTAAAACTATAAAGTAAAAATTACACACTTTACACAGCTTATTACTCACTAAACAATTTATTAGGGGACCTCAGAACTCAGTCACACCGTCTCTAATGGAAATGCTGGTACATATGGACAAACTCCATAATCTATTTTCATTTTTTATATCAGTACTCCTTCTAGTCTTTCCTCCCTTTCTTTCTTTCTTTCTTTCTTTCTTTCTTTCTTTCTTTCTTTCTTTCTTTCTTTCTCTTTCTTTCCTCTCTCTTCCTTCCTTCCCAACTTTTCTTCCTTCCTGTATTTCCTTCCTCCCAGTCTTTCCTTCCATCCTTCCTGTCCTTTATATGTTCCTGCCTCTCAGTATCTTTTTCCTGTCCTTCCTTCCTTCCTTCCTTCCTTCCTTCCTTCCTTTCTCCTTTCATTTCCTTACTAATTTCATTCTCCTCCCCAACCCTTCCCATCCTTCCTTCTCATCTTTCCTTCCTGTCTTTTCTACTTTCCTTCCTTCCTCCCAGTCTTTCCTTCCCAACTTTTCTTCCTTCCCGTATTTCCTTCTTTCATTCCTTCCTTCCATCCTTCCCATCCTTTCTTTGTTCCTTCCACTCAGTATCTTTTTTCCTGTCCTTCCTTCCTTCCTTCCTTTCATTTCCTTCCTAATTCCCCCCCCTCAACCCTTCCTATCATTCCTTCCTTCTCATCTTTCCTTGTTTTCTTCTTTCCCTTTTGCTTTACATGTGTTGTAGAGAAGATTTCCTGCTATGAAGCTCCAACCCTATTGAACATGATGAAACGTCACCCCAGGCCTCCTCACCTCACCTACATCAGTACCTGACTTTACTAACGCCCTTGTGTCTAAATGAGTACAAATCTCCACAAAATCTAGTGGAACATCTTCCCAGAGGAGTGGAGACTAATGGAATGGAGAGGAATGCAACATGCAAAAAAAAAGCGCATACCGATACCATGTCTGAATACTTTTGGTCAGATCTTGGAACAGAGATAGAAGGTTTATATTAGGGGTTCAGATCTAGTAGTTAGAGTGATATCTCCACATCCATCCTTCTTCTTCTTCGTTCAGCTTCTCCCATTAGGGGGCGCTACAGCGGATCACCCCCCTGTCCTCTACATTTGCCTCTTTCACACCAACTACCTGCATGTCTTTCCTCACCACATCCATAAACTTTCTCATTGGTCTTCCTCTTTTCCTCCTTCCTGGTGTCTCCATCCTCAGCATTCTCCTACTGATATACCCCATGTCCCTCTTCTGCACATGTCCAAACCATCTCAAACTCTACATCCATCCTAAAATACATGTGAGCACACATCAAGCTAATGATAGTCTCAGACAGACGAGGCAGAAAAATGACAGGAAGCGACAAAATGACAACGAAAGCAGCTGTGAAGCTCCTGGAGCGGCACGAAGAACGGCACGACGAGGGATCGTTAACCGCGTCTCGTCGCGCTTCCGCAATTATTTCAGCCTGAAGACAGAATAAAACCGCTGACTCATCCATAAATAACAAGTTTGCCGAGCGAGCCGTTTTTTTTCAAATCCTTTTTTTTTTTTAATCCTTTTTTTTTCAAAACCACAAAACCTCCAGAAATGTAATTCTTTCTTTCTAATAAAAAAAGTAAAGATTTGTGTTAATTGAGAGACAAAACAAGAAACACACAGGAGTGTAAACACAGGATGAATAATGCTTGCGCATGAGATCTCTTAACAAACATGGAGAGGTCGGGGGAATCGCCTCCTCCCTAAAGCTGTGTGTGTGTGTGTGTGTGTGTGTGTGTGTGTGTGTGTGTGTGTGTGTGTGTGTAGGGAGCATGTGTGGAATGTGTAGGGGTGTAGACATGCAGTTTAGAACAAGTCTAACACACACACACAGAGTTTTCAGTCATGCACGATGTAGAAGACTTAAATAGCAGTTCCACCATCCACAGCTCACATATGAAGTGCCAACAGTCCAAAAATAGGTGCTTCACAACTCAATTATTCCTGCAGATGTTCCACAACGTTCAAGCTGACGATCAAAAAAAGGTCAGAAGACTACAGATGACGGTTCGTACGGCTCAAAGGATTATCTGTGCTCCTCTGCTCACCTCTCAAGAACTGTATGAGGTGGTATCAAAAATGTTTAGAGACTAGTTTTAAAACACGCCAACAGATGGCAGCAGAAGGCTGCATGCGCAGTCACAGGAAGCACCGACCTTAAGTCAAAATACATCGTCCCGTGTACATCGTGAGCAACCGGTGCTGTTCTTACCACATGCGTTACCACGTCTGTTATTCTGACCGCATGCACGCGAACACAAGCTCACTTCTACACTTACCCTACTTCCCCAAATATTTTGAAGGTGATAGTGTGTAAATGTAGATAAATATAGCACTTTCTTGTAAACAGAAAATCTAAAAAAAAAAAAAAAAAAAAAAAAAATTTTATACAACCTCGTATACAACCAAACTGAGAAAGAGGGTCTGAAAAATCCCTCACATCCCAGCCACATACTTATTTATTTATATATATATATATATATATATATATATATATATATATATATATATATATATATATATATACACACACACATAAATAAATAAATAAATAAGTGCAACTGGAAGCTTCCACAACCAAGATGAATTCCTTGTAGTAAGTGAAACATACTTGGCAATAAAACGCATTCTTGTTCCGATTCTGAAACTAATAAAACAGCAGGATGTACCGTTTACATAAATGCTAACAACCTGCTCCGGTATGAGAAGAATAAAACATTTCAGAAGCTAAGCTAAGAGAACAGAGACTCCAGACCTAACTTTTGATTAACAGCACATCTGGAAGTGTTCTGTCCTTTACGTACTGTATATCAATGTAAGCCAAAGGCACAACAAATTCAGTTCATACTAAAAAACGATACTAATTTGACCTTATCTTAACGTTGTCCTCAATGCTCAGAAATACAAAAAAATGCAGATACCATTTATCCATCATGCAATGTGATCTAGGAGGCATCTGATTGGCCCCAAATTTATTCTGCAGCATCACAACGACTCACATACAGCCAACATTAAACATTACAAACTATCTTTAGCATAGAGAAGAACATGGTGCCCTGGAAGTAACGTTTTTGGCCCCCACAGAACCCTGATCTCAACATCATCGAGTCTGAGGAAGCCTGCATTCAGAAGATCTGTGGTTCTGTCAGTGATCCCACTGCCACACCCCCACAGCAGCTCTCTCTCAGCCGCTCTCGGTGCTAATCACTGACACCTGTTCCGCATTACCTGCTCCCCGTTATAAGCTCATGCTCCGACCTCACTCGCTGCACGACCTACATGGTCATGCTAGTGATCTCCCGGATTCCAGACCGCCAGCATTCCCTGCTGGTTCCTGCTTCCTGTTCCGATCCTACGGATGACACTCACTGTTTGGATTGTACCTGCCCGACGGATCGTTCTCGCCTTCCGGATCATACCCGCGTTGTGGATTATACCCGCTGTACGGAATATACCCGCATTCTGGACTCTCCAGAACTCTGGTTTAATTACTGATCTTCAATTGACAATGATTGAGTTACTCCCGTGTCCTTCGCATGGTCACTGCCCTGACAGGTTCAGTCTCTAAGATGTTTAGAACAACTGACCTGCTGGGGTCCTTATAAAACTGGTTACAAGTGTACCTAGATGCACTTGGTTTTTTTTGTTGTTTTTTTTGCGTTTGACCTTGCTGTGACCTTGCTGCTGATTGGTCCCCTCCCTGTTAAATCGCATTTCATCTAGTCAGAAGCATTGTCAGTCTTGGTTATGCTGTTACTTTGACCATTTTTTTCAATGAAACGTTAAACACTGTGTGTGTGTGTGTGTGTGTGTGTGTGTGTGTGTGTGTGTGTGTGTGTGTGACGAAAGAGACTGGTGAGGGAATGACCATTATTCAAGTGAAAACAAGAACAAACTTGTCCCTTGGAATGTTCCACAACATTGATTTAACTATAAACCGTTCCGATGGGTGACGTTTCAGTAAATTCGAAGCTGTAACCGTTGGCAACAGCAAGAGCAGACAAAACCGTTCGACGAAAAAATACTGCGCTTTGTTTCCACAACAGCGACTTGTACAATATAATGGATGATCCTCGTAATCTAGATCTAACAAAACCATTGCTATTGCTACATAACAAAGCCAACATAGAACATTGTCAGGGTTTTCCTGAGAAGACGTTGATTTCTAATGAATGGAAGGAGTCTCCAGTGTCAGCGCTTTGCCCCAGAGCAGATCGAAAACTTTCACCAGTTTCACAGCAACATGACAACCTGTATGTTTTGCTTTTTTTTTACTTCCAGAGAGACAAAGCGAAAGTAGATTGTCAGAAACTGTTTATAGCTGCCATAATGTGAGTGATAACAGTCACGAAACTTATTCCTTGGACTCTTCTACAACATTAGAAATGACAACATACAAATAAAACAGTAGGCTGCATACTCCATTAATCCGTAAGCAGCTAAATCGCTAAGTATAAAAGAAATATAACCACCTGGGGGAGATAACAAAAGCCCAAGACCAGATTTTTGATGATTTTCCTATTATAGCACACCCTAAAGTGTTCTTTCTTACATATATCGATGCAAGTCAAATGCTAAAGATCATGTCATTAGCCCAATATGTTAATTTTATGCTAATACTGATAAATGATCGACACTGATTTGTTCATATATATAGTTTAAATGCAAAATTATACCCAATGAGAACAAGATATCTTTCTCTTGGATTAACTGTGGTTAAGACTCCGTGTTACAGATCAAAAGGTCGGGGGGTTCAAGCAAAAGAGTTCCCACTTTTGGGTAATTGAGCAAGCAACTCTTTTTACTTCTAAGGGGCTGATCACGGTGGCCCCTGCGCTCCGACCCCATCTTCCTAACAAGCTAGAATATGCAAAGACACAATCTTCGGGAAATTTTGAACCTAGGAGTTGGCAAACCCTGGGGCATCTGCCATTGCTTGGAACCAGTGCGAGATCTAAGATGTAGATGTAAAGGAATTTGGGCGTCATGATCAATTATCATCAGGGTGCCAGGATAACTGTCTCTCTCTGAATGAACCCCTGTGGAAAGGGGGAGCAGCTTCAAATACCTTGGATTACACGTCTCTGAGAACCTGTCTTGGTCTGCACACACACAATCTCAGGTGAAGAAAACCAGACAAAGACTGTATCTTCTTTGGTGTCATCTTCGGCAGCTGAGAAAATTCAGGGTTTCACCAGTAATCCTGTAAACGTTCTATACCGAAGCTATAGAAAGCATTCTGACACGGTTTGGTACGTCAACTGCTCCGAACAGGACTTCAGATGGTGGTGCACTCAGCAGAGCGCATCTCAGAGACTGCTCTACCTTCTGTACAGGAAATATACAAGAGTCGATGCAGAAACAAGGCTGTTAAAATCATCCCCCAGTAACTGTCTGTTTATCCTGCTACCATTAGGCAAGCGCTTCCTCTGTCTGATAGCCAAATCTGAGAGGTTTAGAAGGAGCTTCTTCTCAAGACATCAGACTTCTCAATGCGAGCATGCCCATCTAAAAAAATCCCATAAGTCCTCATTATGCATTTGCACATCTAAACACATTTGGACTAATTTTATATTTTTATCTTTTACACTTATAGACCTGACCAGGTTTTCATTGTATTTAGTTGTGTTTTAAATATAAAGATGTTTGTGAGAAATATATCGATCATGAGATTACAACATGGGTGCGTCATTTCGAAAAAAAAAGCGTGATGATGATGCGTGTGATGATGATGAGGCTGAACCCGTTTCTTCGAAATGAACAGACAGGACACGATCATCACGTCTAAACCGGTATTATATTATATTCCTATTACTGGCTTCAGAGTGAACCATTACAAGTTAATGGCAAGGGGATTGAAACGAACTCGAACTGGTTCCAATCGCCGATGCCGCAGGGTTGCCAAGTTCTAGTTCCAAAATTCCCCTTTTCCCTGCACACACTGTATGTGACAAGTAAAAGTCAGTTTTTGACACTGATCTGGCCTACCTTCCAGGGTGTTTCCCCTCACTCAAACCTATTTATTGGGAGGCCAAATCAAGGTTTCGCCACTCATAGGACCGACAACAATGCGCTAGAGGCAGTAATAGACTTTTGTGGATGCCACAAAGTGAGTCAGAAGCACGAGTCGTCTCAAAGAGTGATTCGTTCATTTTATACATGAGCAAAGCATCGCGAAATCTCCATCGGTTATGCACAGGAAACAGAATTGAGCAGTTCGCCTCATGAGTAATCTCGTCCGAGACCTTTTTATCACGTGACTCCCATAGCAATGCACAATGCAAAAGAAAATTAATTTGGTTCGAATCTTGACATTATTGTTACAATAATAATGGGAGTCACGTGACAAAACAGCTAACGATACGAACCAGAAGATATGAGAGGTGAAGCTACGCATTCTGTTTATCATAATGTGTCCCATAGCTGCATTGTCATATTTTGAAAATCAGGTAGAATTAGTCAAAGTTGGTGTATGTGCACGTGTTTGGGGGATCTGTTTATTAAAAATGTGACTTTTTTTAAATTTCTGATCAAACGAACGAAACGAACGAAATGACAAATAAAAACGTTGTTATGATGAAGCCTCTGAAATGATCTGCTCTTCCCTTCACTACTGTTTAGAAACATAGCAATGAAACGACGGAATAAACCTAAAGAAATGACGTCTGTCGTAATCATGTTTCGTTTTTGACTAATAAACGTCTGGAGAATGATCTTTGACTTCATTTTATCGGATGTTTTTCCGCAAAAAAAAATAAAAATAAATAAAAAATCAACAATCCCCCTTAATCACGTTATTTTTCTTATGTATAGTTGTATTTTTTTACAGTTGTATAGATGTACAGTTGTGTACAATGTATAGTTTTTATTTGATTTATATCTGTACTTTGAGAGTCACCAACAGCTGGAACCAATTTCCTTGTGTGTGTCAACACATTTGGCCAATAAACCGAATGAACCAAACTCACCTTGCAGGCAAAAACTCCATCTCTGAAGCCTTCTGCGCCAGAGTTTCCAGGTTGATCTCTTTAGATGTCCTTCTCCTTCTCTGTGTGGTATGGATAACCCCGACAAAAGCCCCCGTGACACCCGGGACACCTCCATTACGGGCCGGTTCCTTCGCCGGAGGAGAGAGTCCGTCCTTCGAGAGCCTTCTGGAGCGCCGAGGGAGAGCCTCGGGTTTGTCTTCGGGTTCCCGAAGTCCGAGATCTGGAGCTTTGTTTGTGGACGGTTGGAGATTTGGATCCTGTCTTTGATGAGGCAACGTACAAGAATCTGCTTTGCCCTGACTGTTTTCTGGTTGCTGTGGTGGTCTGGACAGTTGCTGGTTTTGCTGAAGTGGTTGAGATGGACAAGGTTCTGGAGGCAGCATGTTCTGCAGCTGGTGCAGTTCTGGCAGTTGCTGCTGGTGTTGCATCTGCTGCAACTGTTCCTGCATTTTCTGCTGATGGTGGTACTGCTGTTGAATTTGGAGCAGTCGT
The DNA here is from genome assembly GCF_014805685.1 of Silurus meridionalis. Taxonomy (NCBI): domain Eukaryota; kingdom Metazoa; phylum Chordata; class Actinopteri; order Siluriformes; family Siluridae; genus Silurus; species Silurus meridionalis. Next base: position 22,681,669 of record NC_060906.1, read on the forward strand.
TGTTGTTGTTGTTGTTGTTGTTGCTGTTGTTGTTGTTGTTGTTGTTGCTGCTGCTGTTGACGTATCTGCTGAATTTGCTGCTGTTGCAGCTGCAAAAGTTGCTGCTGTTGAGTTTTTGGTGGTTCGCTGTAACCAAGGTTCTGTGGTGCGCTATTTCCTTGGAAACCCTGAAAGAAACCTGAGGTCTGAAGTTGCTTGTTAGGTCCGAACGCTACCTGAAAGGGTTGGAGAGACGTGTCAGGCATGGAGTGACGCATGGTGTGAGGTTGGTACTGAGGTTCTCCTACTTTGTGACCCTGGAACTGGGAATGATGCATGGCTGCCATGGCAGGAGAGTCCCATTCCATGCCTGGTGCTATAGCTTGGGCTGGTTCGGAGTAAGACACTGAGGAACCTGCAGGCATTTTCTCTTGCTGCACGCTGTCCATGTCGTGATTGGTCTTCGGTAAAGCTTGGTGTCCTCGTCCATCCTCCATTCCACTCAGAGAAGGTCCAAAGTTTTGGGGAAGCTTAGTTGAATTTGGTAGGCCTGGAAACCAAGTGGAGGACTGCACAGGTTCTTGAGGTGCCCATTTCATTAGACCTGATTGCTGAAAATGGCCCCAGACTTGATAGCCCTTTTCAGGTTTAAAAAGAGCTGCGCTCTGGGGATCAAACCCAGGGTCCGTCCTTCCCGTAGCACTGTTCGTTTGCTCCAACGGTGCTCCCCCGGTATCGTAGAAGACCTCGCCCGAATGCTGCGATGCAAGTTCCTCGATGCCTTCAATGTTCTGCTTGCTCAGATTACTAACATTCCCTCTCTGGTGAGGAGAGAGGCTCATGGTGAGATTGCAAAAGCACAAAAGGGCGGGTCGAAAATTATCATCAGCACGCACCAACCGAAAAAAAATAGAAAAAACACCGCTCTTCAAGTCTGACTGCTTTCGTCAGAGCGCCTCAGCGTGTAGGCGCAACGCAGAAGTGGGAACATGAATTACACTTCCTCCCTCGCCTGTTCTCCTCTTCTCCAAACGAGTTATTCTGTAAACAGCCGATCGCTTCGTCATCCCTCAGGCCAGAGTCTGGAAAAGAGAAACTTACGATGAATCTGAGAAACGATGCGTACATTACACCCCCCACCCCTCCCCCCTTAAACCTAATCCATAACTTTTGTCGACTTTAACACACACTTTGATAAAAGTGGTGTTAATGTTGAATCGGTGGTATCGGGAGTAGAGAAATCATAAAAGCATGCAGGAAAGGGTGTGCTCTGGAAAGAACAGGGTTGGGAACCTGTACTCTAGACGCATACGTTACGATCCTGAAGAACACTTTCACACTCAGGTCAATGTACAGCAGTAGAACTAAAGACCTCGACTTTCACTTTAGATGTGTGTGCAGCTGTACTTTGTATTTGTGTGTGTTGTATGTGTATAAATACGTGTGTGTTTTTTTTAAATCTGAATGAGATTCGATATTCCTTCAGGGAAACTTGATTCTTGGTGGGGGTTTTTTTCAGTCCTGCACAACAACAACAGTGGCAGAAAGCAAACTGCAGCAGGGGTGTGGACAGTGCAGTGCAAGACAACAAGAATTACAGGAAGTGAATAGGGAAGGGGAAGAGAGAATATGGGAGAATGAGTGTGTGTGAAAGAGAGAGAGAGAGAGAGAGAGAGAGAGAGAGAGAGAGAGAGAGAGAGAAACTTCTACAGACTGTAACAGACTCCCAGATCTTCTACAAGCACTTTTTTATTGATCACTGTAATTTTAAAATATCATAATAATAATAATAATAATAATAATAATAATAACAAAAAATTATAAAATCATCATGTTATGTGCAAGCATTAATTATGCAATTCTTTTTTTTTTTTTTTTTGCTTAGGCCTTTAAAGAATGCGCACGCGTTGGTTTGAAACAACACACACACAAATACACACGCACACAAATACACACGCAAATGCAAACAACAATTCAAAGTGTTTCTAGAGCTTCACGTGTTTTTGTTTGTTTGTTTGTTTGTTTGTCTGTTGGTTTTTTTTAAAGCGCACAGGATCCACTTACCGTGCAAACGTCGCCTTCATGGCTCGGGGGTTCGGGTGACAGGGCTGCAGAAGTGACGCAGAAACCCGCATGCACGCGCACACGCACACACACGCACACACTCCAACACAACTGGCACACTGCACCCTATTACCCTATTACAGCCCCACAACCGGGTCACAATCACCGACCTCTGTAGGCTCGATAGGAAGTCCTCAATACTTATGACGTCAAAGTGTCAATATCCGAACGGCGCAAACTGGAAACAAAGTTACGCCAACTGGCGCATTCCGCTGCGTCGGGGTTTCGTCCCACCCTGCACAGGAAGGTCTTGCGTTTTGTTCCTCCCTCTTCAACCCCCCTCTCGACTCCTAAGTAACAAACTAACAAGAAGCTCGAGTCTCAGATCTCCGTGCGCAAACTTGCAGCTCGGTTTCTGCCCGTCTTCCGTGAGACTCAGGAGTCGGGTTGCACAGCGTTCACACAGTGACGGAGGAGTCACGAGTCTTCTGAACGAGGCTTTCGGGGAGTCGATTCACCAGCAAAGTGATGTTTTTTTTTTTTTTCTTTATAAATTGTTAAAATAAATTAAACGTTTAATAGTGTTTTTTGGCGTTTTGATGAATAATAGCAAATAAACATGGTTTCATCCAAAAAAAAAAAAAATAATAATAAATAAATAATTAAAAATTAAATACATAAATAAATAAATTTAAATAAATAAATAAATAAATAAGATATTCCAAGAAAACCAGGTATGCATGGGGGCAGGAACATCCTGGAGGGGACCCCTGATTCAGGCACTCGCCTACATGCTATCCAAGACCTACTGAAGTTAGGAGAACTTTAATAATTCCAAAAGGAAAACTGTGATTTTATGTACATCCCAGCTTGTGAGGATGATGGGGAACAGTGGTATGGGACCCCCTGGAGCAGATAGCAGTCAAGGACCCAACAGAGGCAGCAGTGAGGCTTGAACACCCAACCTTCGGATCTTTAATGCTAAATCCCCACTTCCCCAGCAACCACTGCCCCAACTACCACTGCCAACTACCATTCTTTTAGGGAAGAAACCGGAAAATCCAGAGGAAACCTACTGGGACCTGTTCTGTATATAAACTTGGAATTAATCATGGGGGTGGGGGGGAATTAAGATACCCTCTGTGATACCATGCTAACTGGATTATAAATGGAGAATGTGGTGAATATTTCAGTATTGTTGTGAGATGGATTTATGGATAAATACAAAACCGAAATCAGGTGTCTAGACTGTTACCACAAATTTAGAGCCACAAAATAGTAAAGGGCGTCTTTGTGTATATATAAATTGGGGTTGAATCACATACACACACACGACACACTTAAACGCCCTGCAATATGTTTACACCCTGTCCATGGTGTCCCCTAATTTGAGCCCCAAAATCCATGGGGCAGGCTCCAGGCTTCCTAAGACACTGTGTAGTATATGTGGGATAGAAAAAGGATTGATGTATAGACAAAGTTATAGACAGGCTATTACACCTGATGGACTATCCAAGGCAGTCCATCAGGTGGAGTAGCCAGTGGTGAAGACCTGTATATTAAAACAATAAGCCTATATAATACTAATGCTAATATAAATAATAAAATTGAGAGATGTTTTTTTTTCACATTGTTACAATCAAAAACGGAGAAAAGTTCTGTTGAATCTGTTGAACTTTTTTGTTCAAATAATTCAAACCAGTCTAATAATACCAGTTACTAAGAACACAATGTTCTGTTCAGTGGTTTATCAACACAAAAGTGCCACATGACCCTGCCATCATATCAGTGTATGTTAGATTTATCCGAAGGCCAGTGAAAGACAAATAATATGAACTTTGTCTGAATTAGTTTAGTCTTAAAACTAATTTTAAAAAGGATATTTATCAGTTAGAAATGGAGGATAATTATTGCATTCTGAATGAGGGTGATGAGTTACTGAACTCTTTTGAGTTCAGTTTCTGAAGTTAAATGTTCACTGAACTATGAAGTTGCGCAGGGGGTGAATTCCTGTTGCCATAATAACTTTTATCACTTGGTGGTGAAACTGTCTACTTCCATTGGTTGGTGCTGCACTAAGTCGTTCCATATTTGCATAAAGTTATATTTTTCTAGACTTCAGACACTGGACACACCCACGTCTAGTCTCTGGTGCCACCAAGTTGCCAGATGTGTAAGATTTCTTTGACAATGAGCGCCTTTGTTGCTGTGAACTGCTGTATGTGTGAACGCAGCTCTAGTTTTTAGCAGCGTCAAAAAATTTTGGATATATTTTGGGAAATTAAATCTGAATTTGTTATTGAAAAGGAAACATTTCTTCACATATTTATGACTTTTTGTGACCTCTTGTATTTCGAACCTGTAGTATTTGTGCAGTTAAAACCATGAGTGTGAAAACGATATCCACTGTTTGGACAAAAGTATTGGGACACCTGACTTTTTCAGCGATATGTGGAGGTGGTTGCTCAGTTCTGCTCAGACATTTGACTCTGGATCAGAAGGTCACAAGTTCAAATCCCAGCACCTCCAAGCTGCAACTGCTGGGCCCTTGAGCAAAGCCCTTAACCTTGTAAATCACTCTGTATAAGGGCAGCTGCCAAATGAAATAAATGTAAATGTGGTTCTTTGCCACTGTTGGGGGCACATAAGTATATCAGATTAGTGTGAAATTTTCTATTTGCTTGCACAAGGACACCCAAACCTGTTCCAGCATAACAATGAAAGATATGCTGTACACGGGTTGGAGTGGAAGAAGCCCTTATTGTTATAGCAACTAACAATTATAGGCTCAAGGGCCCAGCTCGGAAGTGTTGAGATTTATACTGACAACCTTCTGATCAATAGTCCAACACCTTCACCACTGAAGCACTTGTGGCTGAAGTAGCAGTAGTATAAGCAGTAGTATTTCCTAGTAATTCTAGTAGTAATATTAGGATTCAAAGAAATAATAATGGTAGTCGTATTTCCTAGTAGTAGTATTAGAAATAGTATTATTATTATTATTAGTAGTCGTATTTAAAATTGTAATATTAGACGATTAGTTTTATTTAGCAGTATCAATAGCATTTACAGTTGTACAGATAGATATAGATGTGTATAGTAGTAGTAAAAGCAGCAGAATTATTTAGTAGTAGTGTTTAGTAGTAATAGTATTATGAGCAGTAATAGTATTGGCAGTATTTGGGATTAGAAATTTTAATATTAAAAGTATGAATTAGTAGGTTTTAAAATTTAGGAGAAGTTTTAGCAGCAATAGTGTACTGGTAGGATTAGTGGTAGTAATAATAATATTATCAGTAATAGTATTTGTTTTAGTGTTTAAAAGTAGTAATATGTAATAATAATAATATTATCAGTAGTAGTATTTACTAGTTTACATGTAGTGGTTAGTATTAAATACACAAGTATTAGTTTTAGTAGTAGTGTTCGTAGTATAGTAGTATAGAGACATATTAGTTTTAGTAGTAGTAGGATTAGTAGTATATACGTATTATGTAGAAGTATTAGTTTTAGTAGTAGTAGTAGTAACTGAGATAGTAGTATAGAAGTATTATATAGAAGTATTAGTTTTAGTAGTAGTACTAAAGAGATGTATTGGTTTTAGTAGTAGTAGTAGTAGTAGTAGTATTATGTAGAAGTATTAGTCTTAGTAGTAGTAGTATAGATGCGTATTAGTTTAAGTAGTAGTAATAATAGAGATAGTAGTATTGAAGTTTTATGTAAAAGTATTAGTTTTAGTAGTAGTAGTATAGAGAAGTATTAGTTTTAGTAGTAGTAGTAGTATGTAGAGGTATTAGTTTTAGTATTGGTAGTAGTATAGATACGTATTAGTTTAAGTAGTAGTATGGTAATGTTAGAAGTAGTATTATAAGAGTATTGGTTTTAGTAGTAGTATGGTAATGTTAGAAGTAGTATTATAAGAGTATTGGTTTTAGTAGTAGTATGGTAATGTTAGAAGTAGTATTATAAGAAGTATTGGTTTTAGTAGTAGTATGGTAATGTTAGAAGTAGTATTATAAGAAGTATTAGTTTTAGTAGTAGTATGGTAATGTTAGAAGTAGTATTATAAGAAGTATTAGTTTTAGTAGTAGTATGGTAATGTTAGAAGTAGTATTATAAGAAGTATTAGTTTTAGTAGTAGTATGGTAATGTTAGAAGTAGTTGTATAAGAAATATTAGTTTTACTCTGTAAAGCAGTTCCATGAAACTGAAAACATTGAAATAATGACATGGCCTGAGTCCTGATTTCAACCCAATAGAGAACCTCTGGAAAATCCTTGGCGACAAAGTTATGGCCAAGAAACCCACTACAGTCACCGAACTGTGGAGGAGACTGGAAGAAGAATGGACCAAAATCACACCAGAGCAGTGTGAGAGACTAGTGCTGTCCTGTGGCTGCAGATGTGCTGAAGTTATTCAGAGCAGAGGCCTGTACACTTCCTACTATTTGCTGACTGTTGTAACCTTCAGAAAATTTTGTTGTAATCTTTTTCATTGTTTACATTTACATTTACGGCATTTAGCAGACACCCTTATCCAGAGCGATGTACAAAAGTGCTTTGAATCTCTAGTAATGAATAAATCAACACTGGTACGCAAGATTACAAACTTCTTATAAATATAACCCCTAAGTCAAGTCAAGTCAAGTCAAGTTTATTTGTATAGCGCTTTTCACAACAGACATTGTCTCAAAGCAGCTTTACACAAATCAACAGTGATGGTGAATGGTGTGCATTTGTCTCTGATGAGCAAGCCGTGGCGACTGTGGCAAGGAAAAACTCCCTTAGATGTTATGAGGAAGAAACCTTGAGAGGAACCAGACTCAAAAGGGGAACCCATCCTCATCTGGGTGACATCAAGAGTTTGATCATAAATCTTTCAACAATACAGAACACTGGAGAGTGAGAACTAACATGATTACTGGAGTAATTAAGATTATAAGTAATGTTCTTTCTGCAGTCTTAAACAGTCTATATGGTTAGTAGCTCCGAGTTTTATAAGCTCAGCATTTGTGATCACCACAGATCCAGCATCAGCTTCTCCATGCCAGAGCCTTTAAACACTCCAGGAGGTCCAATGTCAAAACTCCACACATGTAGCGGGATCCAAATGGCACTGGTACGTCTCTAGATGGTTCAGGATGTTTGTGAGTTCGGCATCTACTTCTTTAAAGGTCCGTAATCATCACGAGGTGGGAGGTGACTGAGCTGGAGCAACCTCAGGATGCCTCGGGATGGGGAGAGAAAGAGAAGCAGTGGAGAGGAATTAGCGTAGCTGCTGTTCATGATATTAACAGCACAAGTTGATAATGTGCATGTGATCAGATGTTCTGGAGCACAAGGTTATGATGTGATGTGTGTTATGTGTAGGCTTTGCTAAAAGATACGTTTTAATCTACACTTAAATTGGGTGAGTGTGTCTGAGCCCCGAACACTGTCAGGAGACTATTCCAGAGTTTAGGAGCTAAATGTGAAAATGCTCTACCACCTTTAGTGGACTTTGCTATTCTAGGAACTACTAGAAGCCCAGAGTTTTGAGATCTCAGGAGCGTGGCGGATTGTAGCGTGTTAAAAGACTGGATAGATACACGGAGCCAAACCATTTAGTGCTTTATAAGTGAGAAGTAATAGTTTGTAGTCTATTCGAAACTTAACAGGAAGCCAATGTAGGGACGATAAGATCGGGGTTATGTGATCATATTTTTTTGACCTTGTAAGAACTCTGGCTGCTGCATTCTGGACTAACTGAAGCTTGTTTATTAATGAAGCAGGACATCCACCTAGTAACGCATTACAGTAGTCTATTCTGGAGGTCATAAACGCATGGACGAGCTTCTCTGCATCGGATATAGACAACATATTTCTTAGCTTAGAAATATTTCTAAGGTGAAAGAAGGCTGTTTTGTAACCTGATTGATGTGATTTTTGAAAGACAAGTCGCTGTCTAAAATAACACCCAGGTCTTTTACCGTTGAACTAGTGGTTACAGAACATCCGTCTAAATGCAGGTTGAGATGCTGGAGCATCTGTATACCAGTTTTGGGCCGATGAGCAAAATCTCAGTCTTATCAGAATTTAAAAGTAGAAAGTTATGGGTCATCCAATCTCTTAGTTCCTTAACACACTCAGTCATCCGGGTTAATTGAGCTGTATCGCCTGGTTTAGATGAAATATATAGCTGAGTATCATCAGCATAACAATGGAAGCTAATTCCATGCCTTCTAATAATATTTCCTAACGGAAGCATGTATATTGTGAAGAGCAGGGTCCTAGAACTGAACCTTGCGGCACGCCATAATTTACTTGCATTAGCCTGGATAGCTCTCCATTCAAATCTACGAAATGGTAACGATCGGACAGGTAGGATTTAAACCAGCTTAATGCCTGTCCCTGAATGCCGATGTAATTTTGTAAGCGATCTAGGAGGAGATCATGGTCTATAGTGTCGAATGCAGCACTAAGATCTAGTAAAACCAACAGCGAGATGAAGCCTTGGTCTGAAGCTAAAAACAGGTCATTAGTTATTTTAACTAGAGCAGTTTCTGTGCTATGATGGGGCCTAAAACCTGACTGAAATTCTTCAAAGATATTGTTCTCTTGCAGGTAGGAACATAACTGTGCAGCGACAATCTTTTCTAAAATCTTAGACATAAATGGGAGATTTGAAATTGGTCTGTAATTTGATAACGTGTTTGGATCCAGATTAGGTTTTTAATGAGGGGCTTAATAACTGCTAACTTGAGGGATTTAGGACGTGACCTAAAGATAGTGAGGAGTTAATAATATTTAGAAGAGGCTCACCAGTTGTATATAACACTTCCTTCAGTAATTTAGTAGGAATTGGATCTAACTGACATGTTGTCGATTTAGCTTTGGCAATAACATTATACAGCTCTTCCTGTCCTATACATGTAAAACAGTGGAGTTGTGGAGTTGAAGGTAACACTGTCTCAGGAGATGCTGTAAGAGGTTGAACTGCCACAATTGTTTTTCTAATGTTATCTATTTTTCAGTGAAGAAAATCATAAAGTCCTCACTACTAAACTGTGATGGAACACAATTTTCAGAGCCCTGATTTGTAGTTAGTTTAGCTACTGTACTGAAAAGGAACCTGGGATTGTTTTTGTTGTTTTCTATAAGTTTGCTCAGGTGTTCAGCTCTAGCAGCTTTTAGCGCCTGTCTGTAGCTGAGCATACTGTCTTTATACGCGATTCTAAATACCTCCAATTTAGTTTTCCTCCATTTTCTCTCCAGATTACGTGCTGTTCTCTTGAGGGCATGTGTATGACTATTATACCAAGATGCAGGTGCTTGGTCTCTAACCTTTTTAACCGGATAGGGCAACGGTGTCTAATGTGCTAGTGAGGATAAGGTCTATGTTCTTAGTTATCTCATCAAGATTAATAGTAGTTATGGGTTTAGTGAGAAATTGAGATAAATCAGGCAGGTTATTTATGAATCTGTCCTTAGTGGTTGGAACAATAGTCCTACCAGGTCGATAACGTGGTGCAACACGGCTAATCTGCTCTACCGGTAGTGTGTACAGTATGAGGTAATGGTCTGTGATGTCATCACTCTGAGGTAAAATATCTATATCAGTGACGTCTGCTCCGTGGGATATTATTAAGTCTAGTGTGTGGTTAAAGCGATGAGTTGGTCTGGTGACGTTTTGTTTAACCCCAAAAGAGTTTAATAAGTCAACAAATGATAATCCTAGAGCATCGTTTACATCATCTACATGAATATTAAAATCTCCTACAAGCAGCACTTTATCAAAATTGATCAAGAGATCTGATAGAAAACAAGCAAACTCTTGAAGAAAATCAGCGTAGGGTCCTGGGGGTCTGTACACGGTGACCAGAGCGAGTTTACTATGTATGTCCGAAAGTACAACTTTAAGAACGAGCACTTCAAATGATTTAAAGCTGAATCCTAACATCTGACTAACATTAAGAGAAGCAGTATAAATGGTTCCTACACCCCCACGACCAGTCTGACGGGCTCATGCTTATAAACATATCCTGACGGTGTCGACTCGTTTAGACCCATATAATCACCTGGTTTAATCCAGGTCTCAGTGAGACAGAGTGCATCGAGATTATTCTCTGTGATCATCTCATTTATAATCAGTGCTTTGGGTGCAAGTGATCTAATGTTTAAAAGACCAAACTTTAAAACTTTTTGGTGTTTGTTTATCTGGCATTTTCAGTTTTAACTTCAATGAGATTGTTTCTGGATCTTGTGTATTTACTTCTTGGTTTTGCTACACGAGGATAGATACGGTTTCTATAAACTGGGCTGTGTGTGAACTTGTAACTATTTGGTCTGTTGTATGCGTGTTCTCATTGTCGAAGATTTCCTGATGTCTTACCAGTCAGATGGTGTGAAGTATCCTAGAGATGTTATCTGATAGCACTGCTGCTCCAACTCTGCTGGGGTGCAGGCCATCAGGGCGGAAGAACCTAGGACGCTCCAGAAACAGTTCCAGTTATTAACAAAGAGAAGTTTATGTTCTCGACACCATGACTGTAACCATTCATTTAGAGCTAAAAGTCTACTAAACTTCTCAGCCCCTCGCTGGTAAGTGGGAAGAGGTCCTGACACTATGATCCTCGTTGTGGGTGATGTGCTGCGTACCGTCTCCACCAGGATCCTGAAATCCCTCTTTAATACCTCCGTTTGTCTCAGCCTGGTGTCGTTCGTTCCGGCATGAAGAACAACCGCTCAAGTTCTCCTTCAGGACCGCGGGTACCTGCGCAGCGACATCAAGAACACGAGCACCAGGAAAACAGCGAGTGTGCACCTTACCTTTAGCTCCGGTAGCGCGGACATGCCGGACGATGGAATCTCCGAGAATCACAGTGTCGCGTTCCGTCTCGCGGAGAGGCGGCGGTTCTCGGTCGAGATCTCGAAGGCCTGTAGTGGTGGCGGGGAGACGTCCTCGACCGGGCTTTGCTTGTCTCTTCCGCTGCTGCCGCATCCAGGGTCCATGTTGCACCTTTGCCGGAGTTGTAGGTGCGCTGGGTCTGGGCAGAGAAACACGCGGAGTTGAGGTGCTGGGAGCGTTAGGTTCAACCCGGAATTTACCTGGGACGAAAAGGCCGCCGGGATGTTTCCAGCGCCGCTTTCGCTCGCAGCCGGGCATGCTTTTCATGCAGCTCGCGAATCTGTTTCTCCAAAACCTCCATCTCCAACGCCACCGTTTGCAAATCGAACGAGTCCTCACCTGTGCTCAAAGTCAGACACACAGCCGGCATAGTGCTCATAATCACGAACAGATTTCGGATACACAAATAAGATAAAGTGAGAGAAGATATAGTGGTAGTCGAGTTTAACTGACTACAGGCACAAGTCAGGAAGACAAACAATTTAGGATTATTAAAAGAGAAAACACAAACAAACGAATATAAACACGAATACAAACACGAATACAAACACGGAACTCGCGGCAAACAAGTCAAACACAGGAAGCTACGTCACCGGAAGTGTGTGCCTAACTTCTACAAGCTTGGAAGTGCTAATTTAAGTATTTCAGGAAGAGGTAGGTCTTCAGTCGTCGCTTGAAGATAGTCAGGGACTCTGCTGTACAGACATCTAGGGGAAGTTCATTCCACCACCTCGGTGCCAGAACAGAGAAGAGCCTTGAAGTGTACTTACCTCTCATTCTGAGAGAAGGAGGTACCAGTCGAGCAGTGCTGGAGGATCTCAGACAGCGTGGTGCAGTGCGAGATGTGATGAGGTCTCTGAGGTAAGATGGTGCTGGTCCATTTTTGGCCTTGTAGGCAAGCATCAGTGTTTTGAATCTGATACGTGCAGCTCCTGGGAAAACTTGTGGGCTGATTGAACACAAGTTGTGCAGCTGCGTTTTGGATCATTTGCAGTGGACGAATAGCGATCAGGGGGAGACCTGCCAGCAGAGAGTTGCAGTAGTCGAGTCTTGAAATGACAAGAGACTGAACAAGCATCTGGGCAGTCTGTATGGACAGAAATGGTCGAATCCTTCGGATGTTATAGAGAAGAAATCGACAAGAACGAACCACATTAGCAACGTGTGGGAAGAAGGACAGTTCATTGTCCATAGTTACCCCAAGGTTACGAGCAGTGGCTGAAGGGGAGAGCAGAGAGTCATGAAGTGTTATTTGGAGATCTTGACCTGGAGATGAATCACCTGGAATGACCAGCAGTTCTGTTTTGCGGGGGTTGAGTTTTAGTTGGTGAGCACTCATCCATGAAGATATGTCTGTCAAGCATGCTGAGATCCGAGCGGAAGCTGTGGTATCTGATGGAGGGAAAGAAAAGATTAGTTGAGTGTCATCTGCATAGCAGTAATAAGAAAACCCATGTGAGGATATGACTTCACCAATGGAGTGGGTATAGAGGGAGAAAAGGAGGGGACCAAGTACCGAGCCTTGTGGGACACCAGTGGTGAGTCTGCACGGGGCAGATGTGGATCCCCTCCATGTTACCTGGTATGAGTGACCTTGCAATTGTTTATATTTATAGATAAACACTAAGCATTACTGGCTTAAGGGGGGCTACCTACAACCGCTACAGACTATGTCTGTGGCAGAGGACCTTCAATGTAAGTGAGTAAGCCCTGCCCACAATTCACACCTCGAGTGAGACTGAAACTACCCTTGATTAATCACCTGACCAAACTAATAAGCACAGACCAACACTCTAGAATCAACTGAGTTAAATAGATATACAAAGTTAGAATCCTACCTTACCAGAAGAGAGTAGATTCAAGATAGAGCTAAAGCACACATTGTTTTTCTCTAATTTTGATCAGTGTGTTTTCTGCAAAATAATGTTTTTTTTTTTTTTAAATGCCTTAGTTAATTTGTGGAAAAGGTGTTCTGGTAGCATGGTATAGACAGGACAAAAACTCATTTAACTGTTGAGCAGTGAAGATGACATTATTTCAGAATTGTTCAATTGTTTATAAATTGTTCTCTAATTTTGATCGCCAGTGTGTATATATATATTTGGCTGTCAAAATTAAAATTATTGTAAACGGCACTAAATTTGATTAACGCGCTATCAATTCATTTCTGTTTTTACCATTTTTATAAAAAGATGTAAATAAATAAATATCTAAATAAAAAAGAGGCGAAATTAAAACCTTCGGCAAAAAATACATTTATCCACGACGTCCTTTCTTTACTTAGGTATAAAATAAATAAATAAACTCCAGATAAAAATATTTTTAATCAGCAAACTTTTGTTTTATTTCTGTGCCAAGTCTCAAATCAAACACCAAATCCGCCATGTTTTACACAATTTACCCTCTAGGTGGCGTTTTGTGGGTTTTTCCCTCATTATGGCGACAAGAACTTAAATTACTGTCTTTATTGATCGTACAGATAAAAACAACACATCATTAAAATCTGTAAAATGTCTATGATTACATATAAAATCTTCTTGACTTGATTTGAAGAGGTGCAGTTTCTCCGGTATCACCTCATTAACTGTCCGTGTGGAAACATAGCAAAGGCTCTTAATGATGTCCACACGTCTCTGCACTGTTATAGCCTTTATATATTTAATCACTGTACATATGCTTACATATATAATCACATGCTGTACATATGATACATATTTATCTGCACTATTTGCACGATTGCTCGACTTTTTGCACTTCTGGTAGATGCCAAACTGCATTTCTTTGCTGTGTACCTGTACAATACAATGACAATAAAGATCTATCTATCTATCTATCTATCTATCTATCTATCTATCTATCTATCTATCTATCTATCTATCTGTCTGTCTGTCTCTATCTGTCTGTCTGTCTGTCTGTCTGTCTCTATCTATCTATCTATCTATCTATCTATCTATCTATCTATCTATCTATCTATCTATCTATCTATCTAAATAAATAATATGATGAGGTCCAGTTAACAGCTAAAACAGGTAGAAGTAATAACTACTTTTTACTGAAGTCAAGAGCCAAGACTTCTTTACTTTCACTTAAGTAAAAAAGTTAAATCAGTACTTCAGCCTTTACCCTGAGTATTTTAAAACACGAGTATCTGTACTTCTACTTAAGTAAAGGATGTGTGTACTTCTGCCATCTCTGAACTATAGTACTTATTAACTGCACTGCTCTCAGATCCGAAACCCGAGGTCACGTGACTCCTCAGCTGACTGTAAAGTCACGTGACCGCTCACAGCACTATTAGTTTGGGAGGAGTGAGTGCAGGAGGTAAAAAGCGAGGTGGTGAAAAGGCAGTGTGTGAGTCGGCGGATCAGATCATCAGGGGCTTCATCATGGCCTGGACCAAGTACCAACTCTTCCTGGCTGGTTTGATGCTCACCACGGGCTCCATCAACACCCTGTCCGCCAAGTAAGTGCTTTCACCCCTCGGCTGGGCCACACCGGTGTTTATCAGCCGCACTCCGGTGTTTATCAGCCGCACTCCGGTGTTTATCAGCCGCACTCCGGTGTTTATCAGCCGCACTCCGGTGTTTATCAGCCGCGTTTAGCGTTATAGCTTTAGTCCTGTTTCCCAGGATGGATAATATTTATTGTTTTATTTATTATTCTTTTAAATGATGTTCATCATATCAGTAAATAAATGTTTTTTAGTGTCCCTGATAATCATAAACATAAACAGACAAGGCGCGAATGAACGTGGGGGAATTTACACAAATAAATAACAACTTTACAAAATACTTGGTTGATTTGCTATGGATACGGATATAAATTATATTTATTAATACTTAATAATATAATAATTAGTAAAAAATAATAATGTTTAGCAAGATGTTGTAGAAAAACACGTGTATCACGGTTTGGGACACCCCTATAATGGGCTGTACCATTTCTCAAACGTTGAAAAAGTGTGTCCTGGTTAGTCCACGTGATTGTGTGTGTGTGTGTGTGTGTGTGTGTGATATTCACAATGTTCGTGTTTTAAAAACAATTTTGTCAATATATTGATAGATTGAAGGGTGAATATTGATCCTATCATACCACTGCATGCATTAAATACAATTCATAAAATTATTTATATATATATATATGTGTGTGTGTGTGTGTGTGTGTGTGTGTGTGTGTGTGTGTGTCCAGAAGTGTGGACAAATGCTGGGGTACATGTCTCTAAATATATCCCATAATATGGCTGATTTGTTTTACCATGACACAGTATTTGCATAGTCAGTGATAATTTTTTTTCTTTCTTTCTTATATGCATATTTGACTAAATACTATGAGAATATTGCTGAATATTTTCATGCTGAAAACAAACGGACACAATCCTCAATCACATTTACATACAGACTAAAACACCAGTGGGGGAAAAATCTGATCATTCATTTGATTGTATTTTCTTTCCTGATTAGATTTTTTTTGTCTCAAAATCTATAAATGATATTTGTATATGCATATATTTTTGCATTGTGGATTCTGTATATAAACACCGCACTAAATGTTTGTTTCAGTGAGTGTGACAGATCGTGTGTGTAACAGGAGCTAAAACTATAAATCCTCGTTTCAGCATCAGGAGTTAATACGCATATCGAAATCAAAGTGGAACGGCTCCATCTGAAGTAGATGAAATACGAGAAGAAAGTAACTTTTTCCCCCCCGTCTGATTTCTAGTGTTTCCTTATATCCCTCACAACAAAAGTGAAAGCACATGGCAGTCACGCTCTTTTTAACTGCCTGTCTATCAAAAACTAACGAGACCAGACTCCCATCATGAGACGAGAGGTCACGAGTGGAGAACGATGACGATCGCTACTCTGGGGAAAAAAGCTTTGTCAGCAGGAATGCGAGTCCTCGTGTGGCTTGAGTGATTGTCCTTATCTCTCGTAGCTAAATGAGCCGTGAGCGATCAAACTCAGAGCCGAGTGAATTGTTTCGGCTTAAAGCTCTTTACTACAGCAGTACATCATCCTGAACCTCCAGACAAGTCTGAGCTTGTAGGTGACATCAGTATTACATGCACAGTACCAATAACTTCTCAAAGCCTACAGACTTTGACCTAGTAAAGAAAACAAGGAGTTGTCAATGAGTTATTGATCACAAGCTGCTCAAACAGAGCGCTAACGAGTCTCAGATAAATCTAGTGTTGATCAAACGTAGGGAAAATTGTTTTTTCCACAGCATCAAATCATCGCGTTTGATTTCCAAACACTCTAAACTGAAGATAAAGCATTTTTGAGATTTTTATCCGTTCTTATTTGTTTACGCTTTTGGTCTGGAAGCAGTAATAAACGTGGTTATAAAGCGTGAATAATACGTGCCTTATAATTGTAAGAAATGTGACTTGAAATACATCTATAACTCTTTTAACAGATGGGCGGACATGTTTTCTGCTCCTGGTTGCTCCAATGCCCCTGAACACGGCTTCTCTCATCCCTTCTTGCAGGTAATTCTAGTTTTTTTTAATTATATTTATTATTATTTATAATTTTAGGACACGATGCACGGCTAGATTATTCTGTCAGGGACTCTTGCAGGAGACTGGGTGAGTGAGGACCCAAATGCAGGATGTCACAGGGGTATGGAGAAAACACAGGCTTTAATGGGGCACAGGCGAAAACAAAGTCAGTCCAGGGTCAAAAACACAGGTGAACAGGGCAATGCAGGGAGAGACACAACCAAATCCAAAACAGTCCAAAAACCAGCAGACAGAACTAGGAAACGCAGAGCAGAAACATAAACCGAAAAAACAGTCCAGAGATCAGAACCAGAACCAGAGCAGAACAAGGGTTAGGAGCAGGAGCAGGAACAGGAGATCGTGAAGATCCTGACAATAATTGTAGCCGAAGCACCTGATTATCTGCTCTATGCACAGTTCCAGGCTTTTTATTGTAGTCACGTCAGTAACCCATGTAAGCAATAAAATATTTTTTCCTATTACATGCCGCAAAACTCACTCCAATTCAAATCATAAGATTCCGATTCCAATATGACGAGTAAAATTCCAATATGACGAGTATCTGATCTGAACAGTACCCGAGTCGTTGTCTCCTATTGAACGTGGAATCCTGAACACCGAGACACACGTTAGTGAAAAGTAGGGCTGTAACGATTCCTCGTAATTCCATTACAAAAATTCATTCAAATAATTTGCTTCATTTAGTCCATTTAACTACACACTGAGCACTTCGTTTCCCACGGACCATTATTACCGACGCACCATTAAATAAATGCCTGATTCCGAGGGTTTTTTTTTTCTCTTATTGCATCAAAATGTATGTTCAAATATACACATTCAAAAATCATACATGTAAAATTTCAGACTACTCAAAAAATTAATAAACCCAACGTGTTTTTTTTTTTTTTCAGTTTGAAATGATTGCAAAATTTGAAACTCTTTCATAACCCTGAATCCTGTGGAAGCCCATTTCCGCCACATAAAAAAAAAAAAAGTTTGCCTAATTCCAATTTTTGTTCTCGCAATTCCGACTTTATTCTCCGAATTCCGAGTTTTTGCTCAGAATTGCGAGGGGGAAAAAAGTCGGAATTAGTCAAACTTTTTTTTTGTGTGTGTGGCGGAAACGGGCTTCCACGGGATTCAGATTCATATTTTTTTGAGTAATCTGAAATTTAATTTACAATTTTTAATATATACATTTGTACTTGCATTTTGATGTAATATGACAATTAAATGCACTGAATGGGTTTCATTCTCAGATATTCTTGTGTTGCAAATTCAGCAATAAAAATATAAAACTAAAAATTGACCAAACAACGTTGGTTTTAAGAGACTAATTTTCTTGTATTTTTATTTGATTACTCGATTAATTGTCGGAATAATCGATTAATAAAATAATCGATAGCGACAGCCCCACTGAAAAGCCAGAAATTGTACTTCGACACTGCGTTAACGCTACAAGATCAACACAACAACCTCAACATTGATTTAATATTAATATTTAATATATAATTATAATATTATTAATATATTATATAGAATATAATATATAAATAATATTATTATAACTCTATATAATATAATATAATAAAATAATAATAGAATATTATTGAGATATTATATATAATATAAGCAATTTAAATAATAGTAAAAAATTAAAAGTTAAATAAAATAAAAAAGTCTTGTCAAAACATTAGACATTAATTAAAATAAAGCAATCTTTCAATAAGGATCGTCACTAAGTATTTAGTGTTATTATATATAATATATATAATGTTATGTACATGTATAACTGTAAGTGTATAAGACATCTACAGAAGGATAATTTGCTGAAATAGCTACATTATGATAAATCTATGAGCGAATCGATCGCCTGTCTTCACTGCGTCAGTGAAAAGAGGAAGGCGACCCTTCTGGACCTTGTGATCCGACAGCGATCGTGCCTCCACTTCCCTCTTCTGAAGCTTTCGTTTCATCAGTTTCCATAGTGGCTGTTGCTGACTCACACTTTTCTCAGCATGTCTTCTGTTTCGTCATGTCCACGCTTCGCACTCACCTCGTCTCCCTGTTACTACGTCTCTCCAGGCCGTGTTCATGTTTTTGGGTGAGCTGAGCTGCCTCGCCGTTTTCCACATCCTTCTATGCCATGACCGGAGAAGACCGACTCCCACAGTAGAGCCGGGGGAGAGCTTCAACCCTTTCCTCTTCCTCCCACCTGCTATCTGTGACATGGCAGGAACCTCCATCATGTATGTGGGTAAGCAGAAGACGTTATTTCCTCTGTGTGTGTGTGTGTGTGTGTGTGTGTGTGTGTGTGTGTGTGTGTGTGTGTGTGTGTGTGTCCTAATTCTCTACACATTTTGTGCCTTACATACATTTTGCATGAATATTTCACATATACAGTGAAAAAGTGTTTGCCTCCCTAATTTCTTTTATTTTTTTCTTCGTGTTTGTTACACTTTAATGTTTCAGATCATCAAACTAATTCAAATATTGGTAAAAGATAACACAATTGAACACAACATGAAGGTTTTTATTATTGAGGAAAAAACTAAATCAAGCTAAAGAGAACTTCTGCAGCAGGACAATGATCCAAAACACACCAGTAAGTCCACCTCTGAATGGCTGAAGAAAAACAAAATGAAGACTTTAGAGTGGTCTAGTCAAAGTCTTGACCTGAATCCTATTGAGATGCTGTGGCATGACCTTAAAAAGGCGGTTCATGTTCGAAAATCTTCCAATGTGGCTGAATTACAACAATTCTGCAAAATTCCTTCACAGCACTGTAACAGACTCGGTGCAAGTTATCACAAACAAAGGCTTGATTGCAGCTGTTGCTGCTAAGTTATTAGGTTTAGGGGGGGCAAACACTTTTTCACACAGGGCCATGTAGTTTTTGATTTTGTTTTCCCTCAATAATAAAAACCTTCATTTAAAAACTGCATGTTGTGTTTATTTTATGTGAATTTTAAGGAACACAAGCAGGAAAATAATCCATGTCTGTTGTTACTCCTCAAATCTGCTTCTAAATGACCAGAAGATACACAGGATATGTTATTATAATAATAATAATAATAATAATAATAATAAAGATCTACAGACATTCTGACCATCTTTTTTCCCTCCATTTCATTCTGCATCCAGCCCTGAACATGACCAGTGCGTCCAGTTTCCAGATGTTACGAGGTGCGGTGATCATTTTCACCGGTCTGCTGTCGGTGGCGTTTCTGGGTCGCCGGCTGGTTGCCAGTCAGTGGATCGGGATCCTGATCACCATCCTGGGCCTAGTGGTGGTCGGACTCGCCGATTTCGTAAGCGGCAACACTGATGGCGGACACAAGCTCAGCGAAGTCATTACAGGTACACGCAAGGTCTTAAAGTCAACGTAAACTTTTTTATTATATCTTTCTCACAGGGGGATTTTAATGCAGGAATTCACATAAAATAAAAACGCAGTTAGAATAAAAATCATGCGAAAATGTCAACTCGTATATAAGACTCAGCGCACAAAGCTTTTTTTTTTCTTCTCACAAAAGTAAGTACACCCTTCACATTTCAGTAACCATTTTAATATATCTTTATTCCATTTCTATAGTATTTCCCCTTGAGAAGATGTAGTAAAATGCTGAAATGTGAGGGGTGCACTCACTTTTGTGAGATAACGTATGATATGTAGGCAATAAAGATGTTTAAAAGGAACATGTAGATACTTTGGGTGATTAAAAACTAACATTTTCATCTAGTAGAAAGGGACGGGGCACTTAACATGCTAATTTGCATATTCATGAACTCGGTACTGTGAATGTTTTTGATCACAAATAGTTTAAAAGACCTTTTTAATATTTGGTATTTCTATTACATGGTAAATGCAATGAATAATTAGTTGTGCATGTGCTTTATTTTAAATGCAAATTAAGCTCATTATAACTTTTTACCTGTGGAAGGGGTGGGGCATGTAGGAGGAGTTAGAAGCATTCTGATTTGCCTATTCATTAAATTTGTAGTATAAAAGAAGTGTAATCATGGTTCTGGATAAAACATAGTGTATGCTTTATTATGTATGACTACAAAGGATTTCTGACAAGCTTTTAGATATTTTTGGTGGCTGTTTGTTTTTTTTTTTTTTTTTTTTTTTTTTTTTTTTTTAAATATCTCCTAAAAAAACTTTCGTTCTTTTGAATTTTCTTCAGGTGACCTTCTGATCATCATGGCTCAGATCATTGTGTCTGTCCAGATGGTCCTGGAAGAGAAGTTTATTTACAAGCACAACGTTCATCCTCTGAAGGCAGTGGGGACTGAAGGTAAAGCCTCAGAACAAACTGGAAATTGCGTCATTTTACATTACAGTTCCTTTAATATTCACTTAGTATCAGTTCATGTTTCTGTTTAATGCACCGAATGTAACTCTTAGAAATGGAGACAATAATGAACGGAAATAAGTTGAATTACTTACAAGTAAAAATGAAATCTGCATTACATTACCATTAATTTCATAAATAAAACAAATAAAAAGCATAAAGTAAAAATTTCAATCAGCGAATGTAATTTAAATTATTCAGATTTTATTTTAACTTCTGCTTCACTGACCTGAGATCAGCAGATTGAGGAAATTTAGAAACCTGCAGTGTTTAGTTGTAATTACATTCATTCTTAATTAAACATGATTATTTATTTATATGTTCATTTGTAATTTTTTTTTTCCTATTTTATACATTTATAGCATTTTTTTCGTGTGTGTGTGTTGCATTTAACATTTTATTTTTTTAAAGATATGATCTACTTAACTGTTCTACTTATTTCAGCACATCTCAGACTCTAACAAATGTCTTCCTTCTTTCCTCGATATGTGGATTTGCCAGGATTTTTTTCTTTTAAGAGAAATTCTTGAAGCAAACGTTAAAGAATCTTTGTCTCTAGACTGTCATAAAAACTGTGCAGATGACAGGAAGTGGCAGAGATTTCGTACATGTGCAAAACTATTTTTATATATATATATATATATATATATATATAATTTATTTATTAACACTTTATTCTGAATTCTGATTGGTCAGAGTTTTCTATCATTCACAAGGTGTCTTGTTTCTATAGTAACAATGTTCAGAGGGTTGTGTTTGGTGAAATTATTATTATTATTAATAATTAGTATTATAAAATATTTTTAAATAGCTCCTGTAAATTGAGCTTCTCAAAACAAATTAAACAAAAGCTAATTACGATTGAATGAAGCATTTTCAGAAGGAGTCTTCAGAGTATTAAACACCATGTAGACAATAATGATGATTCCCACATGGACTCTTTACATTCATAACACTTTGTAAACACTTTTATGAAATCTCTCTGCCTTAGGCTTTTTTGGTTTCGTGATCCTGACCATCCTCCTCATCCCGATGTTCTACATCCCAGCCGGGAACTTGGGCAGCAACCCGCGGCAGGTTCTGGAGGACGCGCTGGACGCCTTCTGCCAGATCGGCCACAAGCCGCTCATCGTCCTGGCGCTGCTGGGAAACACCGTGAGCATCGCGTTCTTCAACTTCGCCGGCATCAGCGTGACCAAAGAGATCAGCGCTACCACGCGCATGGTTCTGGACAGCCTGCGCACCCTGGTCATCTGGGTGGTGAGTCTGGCGCTGGGCTGGGAGTCGTTCCAAGGCCTGCAGATCCTCGGCTTCTCATCCTGCTTCTGGGAACGGGACTTTACAACGGACTCCACAAACCCGTGATGGCCAGGCTGCCCTGCTGGTCTGCAGAGCGGGAGACGGGAACAGGGGACGCAGACGAGAGGGAGAGACTGCTCGGCGAGAGCTAACGATGAACAGACAAACAAAATTGGGTGTAGCAGACACTCGGCTTTCTCATCCTGCTGTTGACTGACTCCATACTTGTGGACTTCCAGGGATTTTACTTGAGCAGTACAACTGACCATAGAGGAAGCTGGAGACTGATATTAAATATTGGGACACTAATCAATTTTGGTTTTTATTTCTCATAATGTCATATTGGGTTAAAAAAGGGAAGGTGAACAATTTTGGTTATTTTCAATTAACATTAGAATTTATTTTTTAATTTTAGAATCCCAAATGTATAATTTTTTTAATATTTTTGGCCAATGATGTGCCACGTTTCGAAAATGAGGGCGTTTCAATTTTTACTTTACCTCTTTAACGTTCTGTGTGTTCTATACGTGTTATTGTATAACAGACATCGTCAGTGTATCGTTCACTATAACACAGTATTGACTGTATTAGATGGAAAACTGGTTTAAAAAAAAAAAAGAATTAGAGTTCTGGACATTTCTTGAAAAAAGGATTGTGTTAATCCCTGTTTTAATTAAATCACCTTCGAAATTTTTTCCTTCTGTCTCAACTCAATTATTTGAAAGGGAATTAATATATAAAGCATCATTTCTAACAAAAAAAAAAAAGACTTTGACCAAAAGTATTGGGACACCCGGCTTTTCCATCCGTATCAAGTTTATTTCTATTGCGTTTTGCACAACAGACATGGTCTCAAAGCAGCTTTACAGAATTTAACAGTTAAGGTAAATTGTGTGTTTATACCTAATGAGCAGCCGTGGTGACTGTGACCAGGAAAAACTACCTTAGATGTTATGAGGAAGAAACCTTGAGAGGAACCAGACTCAAAAGGGGAACCCATCCTCATTTGGGTGATATCAAGAGTGTGATTATAGTCTTTAAACGAGAACTAACATGGGCACTTTTGTTGCCAGTTATTTAGACAATAATGACTGTATGTTGTTATTTTTAGAGGACAGTAAATCAGTACTGAGTATAATGTTGAACAGAAATATATGGCCAAAAGTATTAGGGCACCTGGCTTCTTTACCACAAAGTTGTGTAGGACATCTTTGAATGTGGAAGCAATGGATGAAAATCTCCCTTCACTTGAACTAGGAGACTCAAACACCTGAGTAAATATGAAACCAGCAGGACATTGATCCAAAACACACCAGCAAATCCTCCACTGAAAGTCTCACAAAAACAACACAAAAAACTAAGTGAAGGTTTTGAAGTGGCCAAGTGAAAGTCCACTTTAAATCTGATTTAGATGCTGTGGCATGACCTTAAACGGGCAATTTATTCTTGAAAACCCTCCAATGTGGTTGAAGTAAAACAATTCTGCAAAGCAGAGTGACTCAGTCAGTTATCGCAAACGCTTGATTCCAGTTGTTGCCGCTACGCAACCAGTTATTAGGTTTAGGGGGCAATTATTTTTTCACATAGGGCGAGGCAGGTTTGGAAAACTATATAGTATCGTATCTCCAGCCACATGAGGGACCTGCCCAAACTGTTTTGAACTAGAAGATCGAAACATGTTCCAGAATGACAAATCCCCTGTGCATATCTCTGAGAAGATATGCCCTGTATCTCAAACCTACATCATGTCAAACGTCTCTGTGGCAGATTTGCCCTGAAGTTCATGTTGGCTCTTTGTTCTAACTTGCCGTCCAGGATGAAATCGCAGAAGTGGTAAGAACAGCAACAGAATTGCCGTGCGATGTCTTTTGGCACATTTACTTATGAAGGTCAGTGCTTCCTGTGACTGTGCGTGCAGGCGTGTGCTGCCATCTGTTGGCGTGTTAAGGAACTAATCTCAAAAATGTTTGTAACCACCTTCAATTCAGGGGAGAGAATTGGACCCCAGGGACCATTTTTTACAACTTGAACCGGATGCATTTTTCCAGGTACAAGATGTTTTTTAATATGTGCATAATTGTGTGTTTTCTAATTATGTATGACTTCACACCTCAACAATGGAACTGCCACTCAAATGAAGATAGGTTTCCTTTTGAGTCTGGTTCCTCCCAAAGTTTCTTCCTCATACCATCTCAGGGAGTTTTTCTTTGCCACAGTCACACTGGCTTAATCATCAGGGATAAACAATTAGAGTGAACAGATTTATAGGGAATAAACTTACACATTCTATTATACACCCTTATTACCGGAGCAGCCAAAAGAAGAAGAAGAATTACCACTTTGTATGTGTGAAGCTGCTTTGAGACAATGTCCATTCGTCGTCACAAAGAACGATTCAGGAATTCACTGTACAATGACACACCTCTCTGTTACAGATGAAAATAGCAATTTATATACATATCCCATTATTCACTGTCACACACACACACACTCACACACACACTGACAATTGTGCACATTTAATTTCTTCTTCTTTTCTTTCTTTTTTGAATTGCCACTTTGCACTTTTTTTACGTAGCATCATTTGCAATAATGTATTAATTTATAAGTTCGAATTATTACATTCTAAATAATTTAATGATGAATAATTGAATAAATCTAAATAAAATCGAAATGAGCTCAGTGAAATGTGTAGGTAAATAGATGTTAAATATTCACCTTATTATAATATCCTTTACTATAAGTGATGACATAATAAGATGAATGTTTTATGCAGGAATAATTTTGTGACGTCACAGCCTGGAATCCTCATCATCCTCAGCAGCAGCAGCAGCAACATCAGCAGAGGGGCAGCGCGAGCGCCACTGTGGGAGACATAAGCGGGCTGTGAAAGCGCTGCTACGTGTTTTTCTTCGTTCTATAGAGTTTATTGTTATTATTTTGTTATTATTGTTTAGTTTTGCACGGTAATAAGTCTAACATGGCGCCTGTGCAGTGCCTGGACCCGCCATCGCGCTGTTTCCGAGCGGCTCCTGGACTGCCGCAGCGGCACCACCACGAAGGTAGCTCCCATACCGCTTTAAGTCCCGCCTACTTTGCATGCTGATTGGCCGGTCGCTCGCGTCGTCCGCGTTCCGATTGGCGCGCGTCTCGTGTTGCCAACCTCACGGCCAATCGAGGGGCTCGGATCGGAATGTAGGCGTGGCTAAGAACACAAATAGGTTTTATTATTTTCTTTTATACACAGTGTTCGCTGAATATGAATTGATATCAAAAGTAAATATCATGTTTGAGGTTAAAAATGATGTCGAGGATCTAAATCATATCTAAGGAAAGGAAAATGTGAATTTATATTAAACAAATGGGAAAAATGTGTATGACTAGCATGCTAGTACAACGTGATTGGGAGCTAGCTTCCCGTTTATTATAGTCGGGATGTACAGTAATTAGCCGGGAATGGTTGCCAAGGTTACGCGCATCCGACCGGAAGGAGGTAAGTGAGCTAGCTAGGTAGCTGAAGCGGAACTAGCTGTGAGTATTGTAAACACTCGCATGTGTATTAGCTACCAGCTCTGGGGTTTTAGCCTGCGACTGTGTGACCTTTCAGATCCGTAGACATTCTGGTATAAGGTATAAGAATGGATCAGCGCTTCACCTGGATCATCTTCTGCAGCCTTCATGGTGAACATCAGGTTCTGGGTGTCTGCATGGACACCTGGACCAGAACATTCATGCTTCTTCCATGATTCCATTCCACACAGTGCCTATTTGGTCTCATAGTTATAACCTCCATTCCACTTGGAAGATGTTCCTCTTAATGTTCTTCTAGACTATACGGATCTTCATGTAAGTCAGGTTAGAAGTGCAATCTGCGTTACAAGGTCTTCAGAGAGGTTCAAGAGATCTTCCATTTCAACTCATGTACACCATATCTTCATGGAGCTGGCTTTGTGCACAGGGTCATTGACATGCTTGGAGCAGGATTGGGCCACATCCAGAGATCTTCTGTACAATTGTGTGCCTCCAAGATTGTGGGAAGAACTATATATGGCTGGAGAAAGTGGGTGTCCCAATACTTTTGGAGCCACAGTATGAGTGGATTGTTGTGTTGCAGTGATTTGGGTTCTTGGGGTCAGTGGAGACGCCAGGGGGGTATTTATTTCTCTGTTTTGGTCAAGTTAACAGTAAAGGGTGATCACCTTATTTGGGCATTTTGGGGGCAGTTAGAGTTGGTCAGAGGGGTTTTTGGTTTGATTATGGGGGGTCATAAGATTTATTTGGGGCAATTAACATTCAGGGTGATTTGGATTTGGGGCTGTTAAATATCTTGGGTTTTTTTTATTTTTGGGTTGTGGGGAAGTAGAAAGGGTGGTATTTTTATTTCTGTTGGGGGGAAACTCAGAGGTGTATGCTGGGGCATTTAGTATTCAGTGGGTACTTTTGTTTGGGTTTGAACATTATAGTCCACATGGGTTTTATTGTTAGGGGTAGTTAGCAGTCAGAATGGTGTTTTAGAGTGAGTTTGTTCTGAAGTAATTAGCAGTCAGGGTGATATTTTGAGGCAATTAGTGATCTGGGGGTATTTATTTCTGGGTTGCCAGGAAATTTGCGCAAAGGGTGTCATTTTTCCCTCTCTCATTTTCCTCATTCGTCAGCTTCTCCAAATACTTATAAAATGTTGACATATATATTTATTTAGTTTTTGTTTATTATTATTATTTAAATATTTTAAATATTTGTAATTTATTTTAATTTATTTTTGCACATTTTAAAATAAAAATGAAAAATATAAAAAAAAAAAAATTTGATTTTAGCGTTTCATATCGCATCAGAAAAATCAATAGTGCTTCAGTATACATGAATCACACCCACACTCTTGAGGAGTTTAGTGGGCGTGGCTTTATGCAGATGAGTCTCTCAGGAGAGTATGAGTGAGTACGAAGGAAATCAGGCTTTCCGTAAGTTTTTTTGTAAAACAAGCATAGATTTTTGGATTTTTTTTTTTAAGTTTGAACCAAAACAGTTAATTACTATCCAATCTAATGTCGTAGGAAATGGTTTTTATTCTAGCTCACGTCTAATCTCCATGTCTCCGTTTGGCTTCAGCAGCTTCTTTTTGTGCCCCTGTGTTAATCTTGGGACTAAAAATAAGGCCAGTGTCCTTAAAGAGGTCCTACATTTGGCTTTTTGAAAGGGACGAAGTATTAATAGGGCCATCAGCCTTCAGCGTGAAGTTTCATTAAAGCTTCTTTTCCACCAGCGTGATCCTGGAATGATCCAAGCTCATCTTTGTGTTCATCGATTCCAGTGAGAAGCCTGAATCACTGATGCCGGATGCTGATCATCTCCGGTTGTGCTCAGTCCTTGCGTGAGCACTAAGATGAGTGGAACAGCGGAGCAGGCCGATATTCTGTCGGTGGGGAACATGGTCCGGGACCGCTGGAGGGTGGTGAGTAACATCTACAGACTTCCAACCTTCAAAAAATTGTTTGGACAGATTTATTGTATACAAATTGGCCATAAGGACTGTCTCTGGAAATCAGACATTTTTGAAAAATACAGATGCTGCTAATTTCTTAGTATCACCAGATGCAATTTGCACTCAGAATTGTTCAGAAATTATCTTTACATTTGTTTTTAGTTGCATTGGATTTCTATTTTTTGTTCATTTTTTTTTAATTTTTTTTATTTCCTTCACAAAAATTTGGACAAAATTATTAGTACACATTTGAAAGACCAAATTTTTCTCGTGGTTTCTTGGCCAGGTCTCTCCTTTCAAAGAGATTTTATCTTAATAAGTTTCACAAGGTGGTATATATAAAAAACAACAACTTTAAGATTAGTTTTGTAACACTGCAACAGATGGCAGCACAAGGCTGCGCTCACAGTCACAGGGAGCACCGACCCTTATAAGTCAGTGTGCCGTCGTCCTGTGTACATCAGGAGCTGTGCAACTGGTGCTATTCTAACCACGTGCGTTACCACATCTGTTATTTTGACACTCTGTCAACCAACCTCTCCTGACACGTGAGTTTCCCGCCTGAAACAACACGTCCTCCCCTCCCCTTCACACCTACCCTCATCGTTTTTGATGAGACGAAAAATGAAAGGTTAGAAGATCGTTTCTATTGAGCTTCCAGTGAACATTTTTATAAAGATGTTTAAGGCCCATGGGACAGAGGTTGCAAGAGCAAATTTATTCTGCAGTTGAACAAACCGATTGTTCGAATGGTTAAAAAGAACAACCTCAAAAAACAGATCCAAGGGGACTCTTAAGCTCAAGGTAGAAGAGTTTCAAGTCGCACCATCTGTCGGTGTCTAAATGAACTCCACAATGATGTCAAAACGGAGACCTTTGAGCTACATCTTCATCTTCGAGAAGAGTGCGAAGACGGCAAAGAGCCGAATCTGGCGAGTTGGGTTGTGCGGAAGTGCGATGAGAACTCAGTGACCGGGTGTTCTAACTTGCCGTCTATGATAAAAACGCAGACGTGGTAACGCACGTGGTCAGAATATCACCAGTTCCAGATGTACACAGGACGATGTCTGTTGGTACTTACTTATGATGGTCGTGTGCACTCTGTGACTGTGCGTGCAGCCTTGTGCTGCCATCTGTTGGTGTGATTCAAAACTAGTCTCGAAACGAAACGTTTTGATACCACGTAATTCAGAATCACAGAAGATATTTTACCGTAATCAGTGCCTTCAAAGGTGCTTTTGTGCTACAAAATATAAAATAATGCAATTAATTAATTATATGTATATGTGTGTGTATATATATATATATAAAATATTTCGTACGTTTCTCAGTTGTTAAATCACGGTTCGATACATTTCAGTGCAGGGGGAAGAAATGCGAAACAAATTTGCTTGTTGTTTTTATTAAATTCAATAATATATAAAATAATATTTTATAAAAAATAAAATTAATAATGCAATACGCTTTTATTATTTTTATTACAGTAGCACAAATTAAACTAAAATAAAATTAAATAAATAAAAAAATGTAATTAAATAGTTTACATTTATTAGATCCCATTTAGTGAATGCAGTCGTGTGTGTGTGTGTGTGTGTGTGTGTGTGTGTGTGTGTATGTTTCACATAAAATCTTCTAAAGATATGATCTACTTAACTGTTTTACTTATTTAATCAGACCTTAACAAACATCTTTATTCCTTCAATTCTTCATTTATTCACTCCCTGGATATATTAAAGTGTCTGAATTTTCTCCTTTAAGAGAAACTGGACATAACACTCTAACCATGAGCCACTTCCTGGTTAGCGGCTAACCCTAGCGATATGGATTAATTGAGACAAAACAAACTTGTGATCCGCTGAGGAAACTTCAACCACGTTCCATCACATTCGGTGTACATGTGTACTGTTAAACCCCTATATATATATATATATATATATATATATATATATATATATATATATATATATATATATATATATATATATATATATATATATATATGTATGACATCAGGATTTACCACATTGATTTTAGAAGCTGAAAAAGAGACTTTATCATGCCAGTGTTTTTGTCTACGGCACTTTTATTCGATTTCTCATTTGAAATGATAGGCTAAATCGTTAATTTTGTTTCTGTTCAGTTTAATATTAAACATAAAGAACACCGAACACGCCACGCCCGTAAGCTGTTTATCGCACGCAGCTCACTGCAGGTGTTCAAATCTGCACCGTCATCAGAAGCTCGAAACCCAGACGCTGCCAAAGAGCGTTTTATTTATGATCTGGTGCCTTTGTATAAAGCCTGTCCAATTAATTTAGGCATATACGCATAAATAAACCACGCTCGCCTAATTTTTTACACTAAAGCCGAGCTCAGAGTAATCTACAGACCAAACTCGATCGAAGCCGATTCTCTGAACGAGAAAGGATGTGGGATTCGAGAGAGACGTTTCGCGGTTGCTGTCGCTTTCATGCAGACTTTATGTTACGAGCATACGATACAAGTAAATTGTTCTCTGGTGCTTTGATCACTGGCGGCTCGTGTAGCATAGAGAGAAGTACATAATATAAAACAGACTAGCAAAAAAATTAATAATTGCTTGGAGGAGGTCCGATTTCTGCTTTATAATTCAACTCCTTCATAAAAGTTGTTAATTGTAGGTTCTCAGAATAAAGTGGAGGCTGCAGGAAAAAGCACACTCATATCCAACATGTAATAGAGGAGAAGTGTGCAGTTTCCATTCAAAATGTAAAGGACATTGGTTCTATACTTCTACATATTCAACCCACTTAGACCAGAATTTACCCAACACATTTATCTGAAGAGAAAGTGATCATTTTGCATTGTATAGATGTCGCTTTACAATTTCCATCCAACCTTGTATTATGGGGGGTTCAGGAAGCAACCAGCTCCAAAAAGTCTCCTTTTTGTGCAGATTAAGAAAATTGGTGGCGGAGGCTTCGGAGAGATCTACGAAGTCCTGGACCAGCTGAACCAGTGCAACGTGGCTCTCAAAGTGGAGTCAGCTCAGCAACCCAAACAGGTCTTAAAGATGGAGGTGGCTGTTCTGAAGAGGCTCCAGGGTAAGAGCGTCAAGTCCGTCAAGTCTTCTTTTGGCTGCTCCCATTAGGGGGCGCCACAGCGGATCATCTGTCTCCATACCCCTCTTTCCTTTACATCTGCCTCTTTCAAACCAACTACCTGCATGTCTTCCTTCACCACATCCATAAACCTCCTCTTTTGTCCTACTGATATACCCCATGTCCCTCCTCTGCACATGTCTAAACCATCTCAATCTCACCTCCCTCACCTTGTCTCCAAAACGTCCTACATGCGCTGTCCCTCTGATAAACTCATTTCTAATCCTGTCCATCCTCGTCACTCCCAAAGAACATCTCAACATCTTCAGTTCTGCTACCTCCAGCTCCACCTCCTGTCTTTTACTCAATGCCACTGTCTCTAAACCATACAACATCTCAGGTCTCACCACAGTCCTATAAACTTTCCCTTTCACTCTCACCTCTTCTCCCTGCAACCGCACCACTCCTCTGCCCTCCCTCTCATTCACACACATGTACTCTGTCTTACTCCTACTGACTTTCATTCCCCTTCTCTCCAGCACGTACCCCCACCTCTCCAGGATCTTCTCCACCTGCTCCCCACTCTCACCACAAATCACAATATCATCCACAAACACTAGATGTGATCAGTATAATAAAGGAAGGAATGAACACAAAGAGTTTCTGTGGTTCCTGAAATCATATCAGCTAGGAGCAGGTTTTAAAGCCTTTTTTTGTACACAGGTAAGGACCACGTGTGCCGCTTCGTCGGTTGCGGACGTAACGATCGATTCAACTATGTTGTGATGGAGCTTCAGGTGTGTTACCTTCTGACATTTATTTAAAGTATGACCAAAAAATATATTTAATAAATCACAGTGTTAACTGACCATTTAGGAAGGATGATAAAAAAGATCACACATTTTAACCAAATAAAAATCCTATTAATATATATTCTATTTAGAAAGACACACTATAGGGACAAAATTATTGGGACAACTGACTTTTCCAGCCATATGCAGTTCTCATACAAAAATTTAAACCACAGCGATTGTGTAGGACGTATTTGGATATGGTAGCATGACATTTTCCAATCACTTGAGTCCCAAACCTGTTCCAGCATTTACGCCAGCTCCATGGAGAAATACTTTACATGAGTAGGAAGCTGTGGAAGATCTCCTGCTATAGATTTATAGAACATCGTGGCTCAAAGAATCTCAGGAAATCCTGCACAAAATCTAGTGGAACATCTTCCCAGAAGAGTGAAAGTTATTATAATTGTTGGGGTGTAGTTCGGTGATTGGTGCTTAAATGTCCATAGATGGAAACGGTTAGATCGTAACCGTGATGTAACTTTGTGAGAATGGAAAATAGCCCATGTTGTTTGTAGGATTGATGACTCTAATAACCACTTGACTTATGTGACTGCAGGGAAGGAACTTGGCCGACCTTCGGCGCACTATGAGCCACGGGACGTTCTCCGTGTCCACCACTCTCAGGCTTGGCAGGCAGATTCTGGAGGCTATCGAGAGCATCCACTCGGTGGGCTTCCTGCACAGAGACATCAAACCGGTGAGGAACGACGTGTGACTGACTTTATATACCAGTTTCAGTGCCAGTATTAATCCACAGTGAAGACCAGGGGCGTGAATTACGATTAATCACGGCAACGATTCGATTTTTATTCGATATCACGGTGTGTTGCGGCCTCTTTTTTTTATATTGCTGCACTGATTACGTTTTTTTTATCAATTAAAAATATATAAAATTGAAATGTCAACAAAGGTATAAACATTATTGTGAATTATTGGGTGAAATATGGTCAAGCTTCGACAATAAAACCACTTTCATAAAAGCCAAAATACAGCCAGATTTCGGATTTTAACATAACGGGAGCATTTTTTTTTTATCACTCACTTTGGTGTTTTGCCCCTGTGCCTGGGGAATATTATGCTTTGACGGTGTGTAAACGTAGATATAACATTTTTTTCTTCCAGTCCAACTTCGCCATGGGCCGACTGATGAGTACTTGCCGAACCTGCTACATGCTCGACTTCGGTTTGGCGTCAGTTTACAAACTCCTGTCAAGAAGTCCGTCCGGTAAGCGAACACGGTTTTATCACAGTGCTGCCGAATTCTCAATTCTGATTGGTCAGAAGTCGGACAGTAGTGCTACTACAAATTCATAATCTTTATTTATTTGTGAATCCACTTCAGGATGGTCACCGTAATGTTCCATAAAAGTAACATTAAAGTTTAAAACACAAAAGTTTGTGGACACCTCTCCTCCATATGTGCTTTTTTTGAACATCCTTTTCCACACTTAGTTCCCGTTTTTGTGGAGATTTGTGGAGATTCATCCAGCCACAAGGGTGTTAAAAAGTAGTGAGGAGGTGAGGAGGCCTCGGGTGCAGTCAACATTCACATTCATCCCAAAGGTGTTCAAGAGTTTTATAGCAGGAGATCTTCCACATCTTCCAACCCATGAACAGCTGGAACAGCTTTGGATCTCATAGTTTAAGTGAAGGTCAAATTTCATTCACCGCATCCAAAGACGTCCTACACAATTGTGTGCCTCCAAGTTTGTGGTAACAGTTTACAAAGAACCACATATGGCTGGAAAAGAGGTGTCCTCATAATTTTTTTTCATGTAGTGTATCTAATTAATATTTTGTATATATTCTTATATATATTTATAAAATGTTTTTTTTTTCTTAAGCCTCGTCCAGTGGCCGGATTTCGGGGAACTGTGCGCTACGCCTCAATTAACGCTCACAAGAACAAGGTATGTAATTCCCAGGATTATTCCCACACAGGGATTCATATCCTGGAGTTATTTCACTTCCTGATGTACACCTAAACGAGGTGGTATCAAAAAGTTTCAAATCCACTGCCGTAACCGGTACTATCGTGACCGCGTGCGTTACCACGTGTGCGATTTCATCACGGACAGCGAGGTAGAACAAAGAGCAAAACGTGACAATTCTGCGTGAAACTTGACTTACGGCGACGCTGTAACGAGTCGTTCGAGGTGTTCCGAGCATCAAGAATGGAAGAACATCACTGGAAGACGACGAGTGATCAGGAAGACCTTCATCGAGCTCAACCCCTCGGAAATGTCTAAACCTTTCAGCTACTTGTGTATGATGAACGTTGGAGAACGAACCACAGGATCTCACTTCCACACCCACCCTATTCTCCGGGTTCGGCTACTGTGGACTTCACCCTCATCCTAAAGATAAAGATCCAGCTAAAAGGTCGCCTTTTTTTAACACATAGTTGCGGAGATCCGGAGTGAATCGCAAAAGTTGTTTGAATAGCAGATTTTCAGGTGCAGTGGCGGAAATGCAGGGGGCGATGTTGGGACCGTTTTTCAAGGTGACAATGTGTAAACGGAAATAAATAAAGTACTTTCGTGTAAACAGAGCAAAACTTTTTGATTCTACCTCGTAAACCTTTTTATTATATATTGAATGGTTTTGTATTTATACACGTCTGAATATACTTGCACTATTTTTAACTTTATCCTTTAATATATTCTCTCATATTTTCTTTTCTTTATTTATAGTCACTTTGATCTAATGCACATTTTCCCAACGGCCGATCAGGTTTACGTTTTACTGCAAGTTGTATTCTGTATATAACTATGTTTGTGACATAAAAATATAATCTTCAAATGGCATTGCTGTATGTTATATAAACGGGTAGATCGGAAATGGCCCAAAGCAATGCACCGAGTCCCTCCTGCTGCAGTCAGCTTTCACGTCCCGTCTTATTTCTTCATGCAGGAAATGGGTCGGCACGACGACCTGTGGTCTCTCTTTTACATGCTGGTGGAGTTTATGGTGGGTCAGCTTCCCTGGAGGAAAGTCAAGGACAAAGTACGTGACGTTTCATCGACGTTTAAACTCTACATGGCAGGGATTCGTGTTTTTTTTTTATTGACGCTATGGTTATTTTTAGTACTTTTTTTTTTTTTTATTTCAAGTTTATTGTTGTAATTATATAAATGTGTCATCCTGTTTTTCTTCTTCCTCGTTCAGGAGCAAGTTGGGAACCTGAAGGAGACCTACGACCATCGGCTTATGCTCAAACACCTTCCTGCTGAGTTCAGCGTTTTTCTCGACCACATCTCTGGTCTTGACTACTACACGAAACCCGACTATCAGGTCCTCAAATCAAATCAAATCCATTTTATTTGTCAGATATAGAGTGATGCTTTTTATGATTGTGCAATACTAAGGAAAATAGAATCTTATAAATACGATCAAAAGTATAAAATACAAATATTGAAACTACAAAAATCACAAGGAACTTAAAGTAGAATAGTATAGAAAAATAAAACGTCTCGTATCAAAAGGCTGATGTGTTACGCGCGAGTCACGTGTAGCGTATTGAGAAACTAACGCCCTGCGTTGTGTTCCAGCTTCTGATGTGCGTGTTGGAGAACAGCATGAAGTTGTATAACGTTATGGAGAACGATCCGTACGACTGGGAGAGGAGCGACTCCGAGGACTCGCTCACGGTCGCTGCTCTGGCAGCCACAGGCCAGCAGCTGACTCGCCTAACGCCGGCGTACCTGGGGTACGTGTACTACAAAGCCAAGTTTCAGATAAAGCAGATCTGATCCTGGTTATCTAACTGTTCAATGTTTTTACAGCATGGCCAATGCCTCTGCGATCCCGGGTGATCTTCAGCGTGAGAACACAGAGGATGTCCTTCAGGGCGAGCGGCTCAGCGAAGCAGACAATTGCCCGCCGATCCCACCCCAGCACGCTCAGGGAGCCGACGTATGGGAGGAAATGGAACGAAGCCAAAACCGCAACCGCAACCCTGTGCAACCACAGATAAGAAAGGTAAGAAAGAAAACAAAATGCCTTCGATCAGGGGTCTGCAACCTTTACAAAAAAAACCCTAACATAACACGGATTGTTGTTTTTATGCAGATAGGGGCAGTGGTAGTCCAGTGGTTAAGGCTCTGGGTTACTGATCACAAGGTCAGCGGTTCGAACCCCAGCACAGCCAAGCTACCACTGTTGAGCCCTTGAGCAAGGCACTTAACCCTATCAGCTCCAGGGGCGCCGTACCATGGCTGACCCTGCGCTCTGACCCCAGCTTCCAGATGAGTTGGGATATGCGAAAAAACTAGAAATTTCCCCACTGTGGGACGAATAAAGGTTAATTATAGGTATAAGGTAGTTGGTTGGTAGTTGGTAGTTGGCTAGTTGCACCACTAGGTGGCACTACTGTGATTTCTATTATATTTGGGTGTTCACAATTTATACCTTTTTTGTCCCAGGCAAAGTAGTTGGCTAGCTGCACCACTTGGTGGCACTAGTGTGATTACATTTGTATTTGGATGCACGCAATTTATACCTTTTTGTCCCTGGCAAAGTAGTTGGCAAGTTGCACCACTAGGTGGCACTATTGTGATTTTTTTATTGTGTTTGGTTGTTTGTGATTTATACCTTTTTATCCCTGGGAAAGTAGTTGGCTCATTGCACCACTGGGTGGCACTAGTGTGATACAGGTGGCAGTTGCTGCAAAACTAGTACCGTATTTTTCGGACTATAAGCCGCTACTTTTTTTCCACGTTTTGAACCCCGCGGCTTAAACAGCGAAGCGGCTAATTTATGGATTTTTCCTGGGTTTTTCCCGGTTTCACAAACAAATTCCAAAAAACTGAACCCCATAACATAAGACCAATGAAATGTCCGAAAGGAAACGAAAAAACGCAATTCACCTGTGTTCTGAGCTGCACGGCATCGGAGAAAAACCTCCAACGGTGGCCATGACGATGACAAAAGATAAACTCCAGAGAGAAATAGTTGTGAAAGGAAGGAGGAAGACAGTGAACAATGACTTTCTTGGTCAGCTACTGTTTAGATACAAGCCGTTGTAACGCGTTGAGTCTGGGTGAAGGGAGAGCTCGCTAACTCCAGTTTCAACAGAAATCATATAAGCACAGACAAGTTTCCAAAACTCGTGCTTTTGTATTTTTTTTGGCAACATCGTTAAGGGTTAGTCAAAGAAACTTAGAAATGAGCATCAGAAAATAATAAGGACATATTCCTCAGTCGCACACGCACACACGCGCAGTAATACCGGGAGAATGCAGCAGGCTATTCCCAAAATGCCGCTCTGCTCTTAAAGGAGCCACAACATATTTCACGCGTTACACCGTGTAACAGACACTGTCTTTCGGTTTTATGTTAAAAATAAATATATTTGTAAAATTCAGTGGCCTTATATAAGGGTGCGCTTAATAGTCCGGAAATTACGGTAACTGTTTTTGAGTTTGGAGTCTTCCGAGAGCTTACAAGTGTTTGTATCAATATAAAAATAAATTCAATGTCGTTTTGTCAAGGCTGCAGGGAGCCACAGGAGGGGGGGCTGAAGGCCCACATGCGGCTCCAGAGCGGTGGGTTGCCAGACCCTGAGTTGGATGTGTACGGAACAGGATGTCAGATACGAAGCAGACTTCTTGATCTCTTTGTAGATAAAAGTGTGATTGTTTCTACACCAGGTGGCCAGTGAAGATGAGAGGAGTAAAGAGGGCAATCAGAGCCCCAACAGCGGCTCTGCGCAGGGTTCTCCGAGGCGCGTGCACTCCGAGACCTTACTCATCGACCGAGTCGCTCCACTGTTGAGGAGGATGCGTCACAGCCACAGCATGGGCCTGGACAAGAGACTGACTCCTGAACCCAAACCTACTATTGAGCGCTTTTTAGAAGCCTAGTAAGTGGATATGAGAATGTATCAGAAAGCAGAACTTTTTTACTTTTATTTACACCACACAAATACACAAATAATTCTCTCATTATTTTCAGCTTAGGAAAACAGCGACCTGTCCTACCTCAGGAGAGGACCGGGTGTCGCCCTGAACAGGGCTCTCTGGAGGATGAAGAAGGAGCAGCCAGCAGCGGTTATGTAGCAGTGAACCTCAGCCCAGTTCCACAAGAGGGCGACTCTCAGGAGTGGGTGCTGGTGGAACTGGAAGGAGGTAGCGGATCGGCGTGCTCAAAGCCCGACGAGGAAGAGCGCTCCACCAGCCCCCTGGCTCTGCCTCGCACCTGGTCTGACCCCCTGCCCCAGCGAGTCAGCGGCCTCAGCGGCTCCGGGGAACTCCACACGACCCTCTGCCACACCGGCCCTCCGTTTACACGCCTTTCCGGACTGCAAGGTCTTGCAGGGCTTTCTGGGATCACGGGGCTGAGGAGGCTGCCTGGTGTACCTCCAGCTTCACTGGTTCACATAAACAGGAGTCAGCTAGAGCAGGTCAGTGCGCTGTTTCCTGTAAAAAGGACAAAAGGTCACCCCTCAAATTGAGCTTAATTAGCATCAGACATTATTAGATGATAATTAGACTAAACTGCTTGGAATAAGTGTTTCAATGTCTATTCCAAGACATTGTGTTCTTTTCTAAACCCTGAACATGTTTTCTCATTCGAGGAATCTTCCTAAGTGTAATTCTTACCGTACTGGCAGATCATTCGACTGGTTTCTAGAGTGTATCTTCTTAAACATGCGTTTATTTCTTGCATTTAGACGGATATTTTTTCCAGTACACCAAAGATGATTTGTCCCCCTCTCTCTTGTGTGAAGTTATCCAGCACTTTACCGCAATCCATCCATCTCCAGCAAAAAGGTGAAACCGATCCAGTTCAGGATTCTCCAACCCTCGCTGCCGAAGACGAACCCAACCATCCTCTAGTGAATTCACCTTCCAGATCTTCCTCCCAGCCTCCTGCCTCGGTAAACGACCCTCTGAACTTCATCAAACTGACCGAGAAAGACGTGGAGAGTGACTCTGGTTGTCCCGACGTTGGCCCTTCTACAACTCCGAACCAGGGCGAGACCACCGGAGACACCGTCGACGCAGGCCCCGCCTCCCTGGCCCCAGCATCTCCGCGGGAACTGTCTCCGAGGGCCAGCCGCATTCCCGTGCGTGACCCAGACTCCCCAACCAGGAGGAGTTTCGCCCCACTATCACCCTCCCTCTCGTTATCCTGCGAGCACTTCCCCTCAGCCCTGCTGCGTGACAAATTCTCCTTCCCTTCTGATCGAGGTTCTCGGGCATCCGACTTCCAGGGAGATGATCTCCTCTCGCTCTCCTCGTCCTCCAGCCCAGTGTCCGGCAGGAGCAAGATTCCGAGGCCTATAAGCCCAACTATAGCTCCAGACCAGTTCTCCACTCGCTTCATTCCACGCCCACCTCCAGGAAAACCACCTCTCCGTCCAGGGGGCGAAAACAGGTAAGGAACAGGTTCACTGTGCCAGCTGGAAATATGTATACACATTATATACAACTGTATTTATCGATGTGTAAAATCAGTTATGAATATATTGTGACGTGTCATATAACACAGGGGGTAGTTTTAGTGTGCGCACGTATCCAAAAAATGTTTCATCGACCAACAAACTGTTCTGTGCCTCAGTGGTGGATGAAGTACACAAGGCGTGTAGTTGAGTTAAAGTAGATCCACTTAAAATGTGACTTCAGTAAACGTAAATGTTTCCCTTTAAACTTTCACTTGAGTAAAATTACAAATGTTTTTGCCTTCAAATGTACTTAAGTATCCAAAGTACTGATTTATTATAACTATAATGTTCCTGTTATCATCTTTATCACAAGACTCTAATTAATCACCTCAGTTTATGTGAAAAGACTCGAATGTGACTCTCAGCACACTGATCTATTAATAGAATGATTTAATGACTCAAACACTGATTTCTATTACAATGATCATGAACCTTCTTTTCAACTACTTCCAAAAAACGTGTAAATGAGGTCACGTGTGTTGTGGCGAGTTCGTGTCTGGAGTTTCCTCATCATTTGTTCCTCTCTAAATGTTCTGCTTGATGTTGAACTGATGCTGAACTGTATGTTGGAGATCAGTAGATACACCAAGCGCCGATCAGAACGAGTTTAAAACAGAAACATTTATCCTCATTAATAAAAAGGAAGGACTGATTTGATGTAGTCGAGTAAAAAGTAAGAAATTTGACTTGATGTAGTGAAGTTCGAGTTAAAGCCTTCACGAATAGAAACACTTGAGTAAAGTACAGAGACGTGAAAAAGCGACTGAAGCACAGAAAGAGTCTGGGGGAAGTCTAGCGAAGGACAAGGTCTTCTGTGGAGAAAGAAGGTTTCTGAAAGTTGATACAAACTCTGGAGTCGAGATACGAGATCCACAGCCATATATAAAAGTTTAAAATAAATATTTTGCCTGTAATGTAACTAAGGCAGGGTTTCCTCTGGGTCCTAAAGAGTCTAACATTTAATAATCTAAATTTTAGGTCTTGAAAAAGTCTTAAATAATTGTAAACAGGTCTTATTCTAATGTACATTGAAATGTTTCTGCTGGGCTTTAGAAGGTTTTTGTTTGTTTCTGTGGTTGTAGAGACCAACATGCAACAGCCAATCAGCTTTCGGTTATTGGCTCGAATTTCTCTCGGGTTTTTCCGCAGACGTTTCAGCTATGGGAAGTACAAGTTTAGCGATACATGGGTATAAAAAATAAATAAAAATGTATTGCCCGGTTAATGCCAGTTGTTAACAGTGTGTGTGTTTTTGATGTTACGATACAGGTCTTAAATTTCATTCTTTTGGTCTGAAAAAGGTCCTGTAAGGTCAACAAAAATGTGAATCCAAATTTTTCCGCAATATAATATTGATATTGTCTCGGCAGTGGAAAATATCCTGATACGAATTTTAGCTCAAATCACCCCAATTCTAGGATAATATTTCTCCTTCTGAGCGAAAACAGTATAATATATATATATATATATATATATATATATATATATATATATATATATATATATATATATATATATATATATAAAATGGTAATAAAATGTTTTATTTTTTTATTTAGGCGCAGACGTTACCGCATCCGCGCCAGCAGCACTAGTGATACAGATCTCCTTGACAACCTCACCCAGCTGATGCAAGAGCGAGGAGGCGTGGCCGTATCCCGCTACCAACGAACCACTTCCTCCATACAGCGCTCGTTAAGCTCCTCCCCCTCCCGATTCGAGGGCTGTCACAGCCATGCTCCTCTCAGCGTCCTCGGCTCGCCGCCGCCGCCGACTCGGATGTGCGAGGTACGAGTTAAACGCGGGGCCGGGTATTGTAGCGCTGGCAGAGCAGGAAGCCCCGAGAGCAAAACCACTACTAAGGTGAACAAATAAAAAGAAAGTCATTGTGTAAAAGACTTCCGATGGATCTCCCAATGGATTTTCGAAGGAATCCTTTGGTTACGAGGAGCTTTTAAAAATGACGAGGGCGGGGAAAAACAATGACGAGAAGGAAAGTAAAAAAAAAAAAAATTCAAGCCGACAGTGTTGGCTGCGATTACTTGAAAGCATTGTATATAACTCATTTTATTCATACCTCAGACATTCCATTATCGCACTACATTTCTCCTCAAGCGTCCTCGCTTTTCACATTTATTTATAGCGTCCACCGCTCGCGTAGCCTCCTGTGGAAACGACCGGGGATCGTTATTTAAGTCCCCGAGACAGTCTTCCTCACTTGGCGTTTTGTTAATCAAAATAAGGGTAACTAGGGTACACAAGGGTAACACAATTGTTTTTAAAAATGGCAGTTTTATTAAATTAGGCACCATTTTAAGGGCAAAAAACAAAATTTTGTCAGTGATTTGAGTTCAATTATTGGACACAACATTACTGTTTCTAGCATAAGGAAAGACTGCAGATGAACACTGTATAATAGCAGGTCTATAGGGAACTCGTGACAATATTTTGAGACTCATATATGCATATAAAAAAACTGTTAAAGCACCAGAAAGGGTAGAATAACTGTTTATACAACACAGCTGGAGGAAAAGCGCTATCTGCCCTCTTCCACATACATGAGCTCACGAGGCGTCTCCCAATGCAAACTTCTGACGATCTTTCCCTTTTAACAACTCGTATTTATCCCAGCGAAACAGTTCAGGGTTACGATCATGGTGGATTCAAACTCCTAACCTCATTCTAACATCGCTACCATTGCGCTATTATTTCCCTAATAACCACTATTTTATTATCTATTGTTACTTTGCCACAGCAGCACATACGCCCATGAGGCGCTTTTTATCAGCTAGATTAAAAAAAATTGGAATTATAACTGGAAAACCATAACTACGGTAAAGCCAAAACGTGCGTACGTCTTTACAGGAGCGTATTCTACAGCGCACGTATTATGTGCCAATAGATTTTTATTCGACGTGTATTCGAAATTACGTTTTTTTTTTTTTTTTTTATTCAATCCGAACATATGGAACCCAACAGATGTGTTACACGTGTTCTACATGGATTCTACATTTTTTCTTTTTTTGGGCTTAACCTCAATTTTAGCGTCTGTTGATTTCATGCTGTAAATATTTAAATAGATATGCAAAATAAAAAAAAACCGTATGTATATTCAACTATATTACAAGCAAGCATGTGTATATATGTATTTCAGGGAATGTACGTACTGTAAACTACGTTATCTATCCACATAGAATGTATTTATTTATTTATTAGACGCCGTTAAAATCAGAGCGATATTCCGGTTTTTATCATTCCAACCAAACGGGCGCATTTTTATTACCGCTTCGATGGCGTCTTGTGTCGTTTTCTTTTGTACCGAAGGCGAACGAACGCAGACGAGGTGCATGTCGGATGGATAGAATTGTTAAGAACATCAAATCAGGATAATGTGTGGAAATTAGTTTTTTTTAAACTAACAAAAACGTACCGAACTTGTTAACATTAGCGTGACGCGTTCATCCCGCCGTAGCTGCGTGTACTGTGGAGTTAGGATAGTGCTTATGTTCATAACCTCTGAAGGTACTTCACATCTATCAGTAGAACCTGGCGACAGAAACACGGCCTACTACTAAGCAATGTACAGAATCAGACATGTATATAGATATAAATACATTATAACGACGGGGGAAAAAAAGCTTCATGCATTTTGCTAACAAACATCATTCAGTTACCCAGAAAATTCACTCCGTTTGGAATGTACATGTATTCAACAATAAATACTGACGTGCAAAGATGCCGGTTCTTCAGGTTGCCCTGGTTTTATTCCTCTCTATTTTATTTCTTTTTTTTGTCATTTGTTTTAAAAGGTTATCACAAAACAAAATCGGAGAGCCAATCGGATTGCAGTATGCAAATGTTGAGGTTACAACAGTTTAGCAGAGGGGGTGGGGCTTAAATTTGCATAATTTTTCTTCTGTTTTGTTGCTCTGGAAAACTTTCCAAAAATGTATTATTTAATATAGAAAAAAAAATCTAAAAAATAATAATTAAATAATAATAATTTAAAAAAGCAACAAGTCAAAAGTTTGGACACCTTCAGTGTTTTTTTTCCTCATTTTTATTCTTTTCTACATTAATACTGAAGACATCCAAACCACGTATATATATTATATATTATAAATAATATAAGATATACTATAATTATGTAGTAAACAAAAACGTGTTAAACAACCCAGAGTATGTTTTGTCTTTTAGTTTGCCCAAAGTACCGTAGCTACATGTAGCTTTGATGCCAGCTTTTGGCAAATCTATGGCATTCTCTCATTAGATTCATGAGGTAGACCCCTGGAAAGGTTTTCAGGTCTCAGGTGTGTCTCCTCAAGAGTTCATTTGAGACATTTCTTAATGCCTTCATGATGTGGCCATCAGTTGTCTTGTGCAGAGGAAAGGGTGAGTAAAGAGCCAATAGTCCTATTAGTGCTACTACAACTACTGTATAAATCCATTTTATGGCAAAGAAACACTGTTTATTTTCTCTTTTTCTAAACTATCATTACATTAAGAAATGGTGTCAATCTGACAAATCTCAAGAACTTTAAATGTATGTCCAAGTGCAGGCTCCAAAAACCATTAAATGCTATAATCATCCAAGGAACATCCCAGGTAGGAAGACTGAGAGCTACCTCTGCTGCAGAGGATAGGTTTATAAGAACTACCAGCCTCAGATTCAGCCGATTTATATAAATGCTTTAAAATTTAAACATTCAAGAAACAGAAGGAATGGATCATTAGATTAGTAGAAAATTGTCCTTTGATCTGATGAGTCCAAATTTGAGATTTTTGGTTCTAATCACTATGTCTTTGATAAATATACAGAAGGATTTTGTTCCACTTGAATGAGTCTCCCAACACTGGAGACTCCTTCCATCAGCATTACAGTTCGTAAATCCCTTGTGTGTGTGTGGAGGAAAAGACATTTATTTTCTCATCTTATTTTTAAAATCAGAACACTTTTCAGTTATTGTTCTCCACTTGGCTCGGTTCTGGTTTCTCTCTCGGTGCTTACAGCTATAACCCCAAAACCCCAAAAAGATAAGTCTAAGTACACTGGCTCTAACAAGCCACAGGTGAGACTCATTACACGTTACCTGCCGGTTCACCGTCTTCTCTCTGCCCCGACAGCTGATGCTTGACAACACCCCCTGATGCCACAGAGACACCACAGAGGTTTCACTGATCTGTCAAATGGAAACTGACTGAGGTTGTGGTGTAACTGTTATTTTATTTAGACAAAAGCATAGATCAATTTTAATAAAAAAAAAAAGTTACAGTATACACTGAACACGCAGAAATACTGAGAGGCGGTTATTCTAAAACATACAGGAGTTCCTAAAATTTATTTACACTCATCTCCAATCTGATCAGATCTTAGTAATACCACAGATTACCGTCTACTGGAAGTGTGAAGGAGAGACGATGTTCCTGCTGAACATAATTTCATTCAACGCAAGCCACATTTGGACGGTTCTCCTGGATAGGAAGTCAGTCGTTTGGTCAATCAGGCAGTCGGTTAGTCAATCAGGCAGTCGGTTAGTCAATCAGGCAGTCGTTTGGTCAGTCGGTTAGTCAATCAGGCAGTCGTTTGGTCAGTCGGTTAGTCAATCAGGCAGTCGTTTGGTCAGTCGGTCAGTCAATCAGGCAGTCGGTCAGTCAATCAGGCAGTCGGTTGGTCGTCAATCATGTCAGTCATTCGATTGATGAGGTCAGTCAGTCATTTGGCCGATCAGGTTGGTCAGTCTTTCGATCCGTCAATCATGTTGCTCGATCAAGTCAGTCGTTCATTCTATGAAGTCTGTCAGTCATTTGGTCGATGAGGTCTGTCAGTCAGTCAGTCA
Organism: Silurus meridionalis; assembly: GCF_014805685.1. Lineage (NCBI taxonomy): Eukaryota > Metazoa > Chordata > Actinopteri > Siluriformes > Siluridae > Silurus > Silurus meridionalis. The sequence goes on from NC_060906.1 coordinate 22,726,455, forward strand.
GTCGCTCAATCAAGTCAGTCATTTGGTCAGTCATTTAGGTCAGTTAGTCAGTTAGTTAGTTAGTCAGTAATCACCTCAAGCATATGAGAGAAACCTTTTGTTTAAAACCGTTTTCCCTCCTGTTTAAAAGAGAGGGGCGGACTGCCTGGGGTCATCTGGCATCACGCTGATGGAATCCTCTGCCTTCCCACAAAGCATACACAGCATTGTGTACTCCTGAAATGTACACACACACAATACCACAAAAGTCAGGGATAAACTTATAAGAGCAGATTTATGCATTTAAACATCATAATGTATTTATTGCTGTAAAGCTGCTCTGTGATGCCGCACTGAACAGGATGACGTCATTCACGGATACGCATATTTAAAATATAACTAAATAATATTCAGTGCTTGAGTTGAAGTGTTCGTACCAGCCTATGAAAAAAAGCGACATTATGTAAAATGTAAAAACAGAATGCAATGATTTCCAAATCTCTCATATTTATCTTCGAGAAGCAGAGTCTCTCAGAAGTAAAGATGGGGGCGGAGCTTCAATCTATAAAAGTGTGTCTGTAACAATTTCAGAATAATATTCAACATAAAATAATTGAAAAATAGAATATTTCACCATTTACGGTGCATTACATCATCAAATGTGTGAATCTGGATAAATCTGGAAATGAGGTAACAGAGACTTCGACTTCGGGAATTTAAAATAAATGGACGAAAGTTTGTGGACACCTGATCGTAATTTTGGCTTCTTTTTGAACATCCAATTCCACATTTCGTCCCAGTTCGCTGTTATAATGAGCTCCACTCTCCTTGGAAGATGTTCCACTAGATTTTGTGGAGATTAATTTAGACACAAGGGAGTGTGTGTTAGTAAAGTCAGGTGCTGATGGAGGTGAGGAGTGTTCTCCTGCATCCAAGCACATTTGATACAATGGTGTGCCTCCAACTTCGTGGTCAAATGGTCAGGTGTCCAAATGTAGGAGGAAAAGCTCACATACTCCACCAACTATACACATGCAGGTATTAGTGATAAAGTTTTTCAAAAGGTTTTGATGAATTACCTGATAGTCATCCACCACTGAGAAGGTGTACTCGTGTCTGGCTATGACATGGTCACAGTTCTTGCACTTATCTGTAAGGAGAAAATCATCCAAGTTTTAATACATAGTTCTAGTTCTTATATAATTAACTGGAGAGAGGAAAAGAGAAGAAGAGCATAAAAATACAAAGAAAAAATTATTAAAAATTTAATAATACATATATAAATATACTATAATAATATCTAGATTAATAAAAAGATTTATTTGAAAATTTTTTGGGGGGAAAAAATATAAAAATTAAATAAATAAATAAAAAAATTCCCATTATAAAAAGTACACTATATGCACAAAAGTATTGGGACACCTGACGAAGCTGGAGACGTCTTTAAATGTAGAAGCATGAAATTTTCCCTCCACTTAAACCAGGAGACCCAAACCTTTTCCAGCTCCATGAAGATCTGCTTTGCATGGGTTGGAGTGAAAGATCTCCTGCTATAGAGCTTTAGAACAGCTTTGGGATGAATGTGAACGCTGACTGCACCCCCAGGCCTTCTCACCTTCTCACCTACATCAGTACCTGGTTTTACTAACACCCTTATAGCTGAATCTCCACAATTACATTTCAGAATCTAGTGAAACATCTTCCCAGAAGAGTGGAGGTCATAATAACACAAATGGGAACAAAAAAAAAAAAGCACATGCCAATCTTATAGTCAGGTGTCCACACACTCGATTTTGTCCATAAATTGTACAAACATAAATTTGTACTGTTTCTGGAATAAACGTTGTATTTGATTAAAACTCACGCAGGTAAGTGACTATTTCCTCCTCGTCTTCATTCACCAGCGTCTTGTTGCTGATGAGCAGGAAATCTCGCTGCTGACAGTTTGCACATCCCAGGAAGTTCATCAGATACGAGCCGTCATCCAGACACGTGCTTCCCTGCAAAACGTGAACAGAGCAGTAGCTGTAGAGCTTAGTAGCATGATTACCTGTAGTGTCGTGCATCAAGTCTCGTTTCCAGATGTTCTCCGACATCACGTATAACAGATGACATCAAAAAAAAAAAAAAAAAAAGTAGATGGTGGTGCTACGACTGTGCTATACTTCTATTATTTAGAAAGTGACCGATAATTTGTGACTAATATTTGATATGTAGATCGATTTCTCGTCGCTAAACTTTTTCTCGAGCGCATTCTCGAGGCGTGTCCTGAGAGTCATATAGAATACAGATTAACATGGCAGAGGTAGAGCTGTAACTTCCTGCACACACAACAGAAAAAGAACGTCTGGTTTTATTTCATCTTTTTTTTATGCATTACAAAGGCGCTTTGTAAAAGGGCCATGCTTTAGAAGTCATCAGGCATTAAGTAAAGTGATGATTTATCTGAACCAAAGAAATAAAAGTGAACTATCAGTACCATATTGAGTTGCAGAGCATCATATTTTTTACACTGCATAATAATGGGGTGAATCATATCATATAGCATCGGCATGTATCGTGTATCGTGAGATGCGAATTGCATGGATATACGGTATCGAGTATCGTGGAAAAAATATATCGCGATATGATGTTTTTACCAAATCAAACTACCTCTCGGTCTCATACTCGAGTCGTTCAGATCAATTAATGGCATGTCACACCTCAGAACTCATCCTTTAACTTCGCAAATGTTGATTTACAGTAATAATTCAGTCAATGATCATCTAAAAGTTGAAACAGTGACGCATGTGCATAAAGTTCGTCTAAGCTAATAGCTAACGGGCTTTATTAAGTAATTAAACATTTAAAACACACGGTGCTCCTGATTATATACGATATTAAACTCACCCTGTCGGGGTATTCTTTCTGCAAACAACCCGTACACATTTTCAATATTATATAAAACACAATAAAATATTAAGATTTATACATTAAAGTGGCTAGTGTGTGTTTGTTTTAGCGCTACTTCCGCACTCTCTTCTTCTCTGCTCGAACTTGTGGAGTGTGGTTAGTATTTGCGCCCCCTGGACGTTAGAAGAGGAATTGCACTGTAATGGTGCATGTTTTAAATCTAAGAATAATAATAAAAATATATATTAACTGTAACTTGGATTTGGAAACAGTGAAAATATTAAATATAAGTTACCATTCTGCTCAATTATTTGCACCGCTGCAATAAAGATTGATTTTTCTACAACAATAGCATTGACTGAGGGACTATTTTTATAGCGATATGAAGCTTTCTGTAAGATGTTGAAATCTCAGTATGAAAACATTTTCAGCATTAAACACGTTCATCTGTTGAGGTTTGCGGAAGTCTGCAAAAGTCCGCGGACATCATCTGAGGTCTGTAGCGGTCTGTTATGTTAAGGTTTCCTGAAATCTGCCGAGGTTTGCTGAAGTCTGCTGAACTCTGAGGAGATCTGCTGAAGTCTGTAGAGGCCTACCGAGGTCTGATGAGGTTTGATCAGATCTGTTAAGGTTGATATAATATTGTGTTGGTCCCTCTTTTGCTGATAAAACAGTTCTGACCCGTCGAGCGTCATCATCATCATCATCAACTTCTTTAGCAGTTTGATCTACAGGAGCTCGTCTGTTGGATCGGACCACACAGACCAGCCTTCGCTCCTCACGTGCATCAAAGATCCTCGGCCGTCCGCGACCCTGTCGCCGGTTCACCACTGTTCCTTCTTTGGAGCACTTTTGATAGATACTGAACACTGCAGACCAGGAATATCACACAAGAGCTGCAGTTTTGGAGACGCTCTGACCCAGACGTCTAGACGTCACAATTTGTCAAACTCGCTCAAATCCTTACACTCGCCCATTTTTCCTGCTTCTAAAACATCAACTTTGAGTACAAAATGTTTACTTGCTGCATAATAAATAAATCCACCCACTAACGATGAAGAGATAATCAGTGTTCTTCACTTCACATGTCACCTGGTATCGGATCTGAAAATAAGTAGCATCTCCTGTCTTTAGTTTTATAATGTTAGCAGAGTACAGAATGTGAGAGAGTGGCTATATGATGACTGACACCATGGCATAACATGTTTTTTACAAAGTGGTTTTCTCAGAAATGTTATGCATTTTCTCCTGAGTGAGTTTTCATTCTGTCATGTCACTAACGAACTCCATTTCCCATCAGCTACAGTGGCCTTCAGGCACGGGGACTCCAACTCCCAAGACACACTTGCACATTTTCAATTAACCTCATACTGATCGGTCACACCTGTTTCCAATTATAATCACTGCCTCAGTATTTATTCATTCAGCTCACTGTGAAGTAGTGGTGAGTCGTTCATGAAAGAATTGTTCATTTTGAACGATTCGTTAATTTTAATGTGACTCAGAAGAACGAGTAGTCTCAAAGAGTGATCAGTTGATTTTCTATTAGCATCGCAAAATCTTTGTTGGTTATGTACAGGAAACAGAATTGAGAAGTTTATCTCTCGACTCTTCTAGTTGGAGTCCTTCGTTCTTTTATCACATGACTCTGGTAGACGCCACTGCAGTGCATAACACAGAATACAGAATTGAGTCGTTCATCTAATGAGTCAAATGAGTCTCATAACTCACGTGATAAAAGAACAAATGACTCTGAACTGAGGATTTATGAGATGGACCACTTAATTCTGTTTCCTGTGTAATTTTATTTTATTGACGATAAAAGGAACGAAATGAACTAAATGATCAAAAGATTTGTTCATTCCAATGAACGAGATTCAAAGAACCAAGTCACAAAAATGATTCAATCTTCCAATCACTACAGCGAAGTAAACACTAGGTTGACTTCATTCTCTGGTGTTTAGCAAGTCTTTGTTTTTAGGTTTTGGTTTCCCAGTTTTTGATCACATTCTGGTTTCATGTTTCCGTTGTCGTTTTGCCCAGTGTATGTTGTTTGCCGATCACATGACCCATGTTTTCCTTATGTTTTATGCTAGTTGGATTTGTTCTGTTGTTTGTGTAATAAAAATCCTCGTTTTTTGCGTTTGCATCCGCCATCTTTAGCTATCGTCCTCATTACATCACACATTTATAAATTTATTGAAATAGAAACCGATAGAAATGCTCTAAATTGAAGCACCACATTATTAAAACTGTCACAGTAGTAAACAGAATGCATCACAGTCTTATAGTCAAAAATAATGTTTTTTAGGGAATTTGTAGCATTTTTTTATGGTAATTTTCTAGTGTTCGCTCAGCAGTCCAATTTCCACATTCTTCCACATCTGTTGCTATGCGTACATGGTCAGTTGAAGCCACTGCAGAAAAAAAACAACAACCACTGTCAGGTTCAACAGGAGGGTGCTGTAATATGGAAATGTTAGCGGTTATGCTAGGAACTAGCTGAAGAGAACAAACGGTTATGCTAATTTCTCTGTGTGTAACATTTGAAACATGCTAATTTCTCTGGCTAATGTAATGTGTGCTTTTATTTCTAGAAAGAATAGAAAAATACACACATGATGCAAGTGATTGTATTCAAAACAGGAGGAGAAAGAAAGAAAGCAAGAAAGAAAGAAAGAAAGATAGAAAGCCAGTCTCATGCTGTGAATTAGAAACTTAATGTAATAAATGCTGCACGTGACATGTATTGTTTTTTACCTCTAGGACGTTGAGCTTGATGATACCGTCTCCGTCCTTGTCAAAGGCTTTGAAAGCTCCTATAACAAAATATCAGCACATATCTTGTAGTTTAAGGCAGTAAATATGATATTTAAGAGTCTCCTCTCAAAGATTCCACATCCCATTAAACACTTATCCCTATTTGCCATTATAATTCCCTCCACTCTTCTGAGAAGATCCACTAGATTTTGTGGAGATTTGAGATTCATTCAGCCACATGGAAGTCAGGTAGTGATGTAGGTAAGAAAGTGAGAAGGCCTGGGCTGAAGTTCGCATTAATCCAAAATGAATGGTGTTCAATAGGGTTGGAGCTCAATAGCAGAAGATCTTCTTCTTTAACCCATGTAAAGCATATCTTTATAGAGCTGGATTTGTGCACAGGGGCACCATCATGCTGGATTTGCTGGTTTGGGCCTCCTAGTTCAAAGAGGGAAAATTTCATCCACTGCTACCGCATCTACCTGCTTGTGACCGTGAGACCTCCCTCCCAGATGCATTGAACGACTTATACGAGGTTTGAGGTGCAGAACAACATGGCGGTGAGGAAGACCACCCCACCTCCCAGTGACCAGGTGCTCAAGAGTCTACAGTCTCCTGCCTTAATGAATATGGTCCCGTCGCACTCACACCCATCATGATGAAGTGCTCTGAGAGGCTCGTCATGAGGCACATCAGGACCCAGCCTCCACCCTCACTGGACTCCATGCAGTTTGCGTATCATCCAAACCGCTCCATGTATGCCATCTCCATGACCCTTCATCTGGCCCTCACCCACCTGGACAACAAGGAACACCTCCTTCTATAACTGAATCCTGGACTTCCATCACCAAGAAAGCCCAGCAGCATCTCTACTTCCTGAGAAGGCAGAGGAAAGCTCATCTCCCTCCCCCCATCCTGACCATGTCTACAGAGGGACCATGGAGAGCATCCTGAGCAGCTGCATCACTGCCTGGATCGGGATCTGCACGGTCTCTGATCGCAAGACCCCACAGAGGATAGTGAGGACAGCTGAGAAGATCAATAGAGTCTCTCTCCCCTCCATCATGGACATTTACTCCACATGCTGCATCTGCAAAGCCAAAAGCATTGTGGACGAACCCACACACCCCTCACACACATACGTATACGTAACTGGCAACAGGAAAAAGTGTCTTCATTTGTCTACATCAGTAAATTATCAGTTTTTAAAAATGTCAAAATAATGTATTATATTTTATATAGATTTTTTGAACATGATTGCCAACTTGCCACCTGCAATTATCATTAAAAACAATACAAATGTTGATTTACACAAATTGCTTAGCCTTCATATTTAAATGCACTTTTTACAAAAAGAAGCAAACCAGCATGAATGAATTTGTTCAAAGGGAGAAATCCCCATGCACTGGTTCATTGCAGCTCTAGCCATAGAGCTCTAAACCGCACCCCAGATCTCCTCATCCTATATCATTACTGAACACCCTCGTGGCTGAATGAGCGCAAATCTCCACAAAATTCAGTGGAAAATCTTCCCAGAAGAGTGGAGGATCTAATAAGAGCAATGTGGAATGGGATGTAAAATAAAAAGTCCATTTAATGACTATGTAAATTGCTGAACGTGATTGAAAGCACACTTACTGAACATTCCCTCGAGTCGCACTAAACAGCAAATGTAGCTGTCGAAATCCATGTACAGGTGCTCGTTAGCATATCGCATGGAAATGATGTCAAGCAGCTGTGGGTTGAGCTGGAAACCTGTGTGAGTAAAATATACTGTACATGGCTACAAGTGGTATTAATGATGCTATTTTCATTACAATATATAATCATATTTATATCATGGTCCATCCAACTACTTGATTCTGATTGGCTGGACCGATCAGGTGTGAGTTCAGAGCGTTGAACATGCAGGTGATTTGCAGTCAGTTTAATCAGCATTCTTAAGTGTGCTACTTAGCAAAACCTTCCTTACCAGATGCAGGAAAGAGGGCCACATCACCACTGTTAATCTCAATTAATTCTCTCACTGATTATAAAATACTACTACTGACGTATAAAGCACTTAACGGTCTCATGCCACAGTATCTGAGTGAACTTCTGTACCATAATGATCCTCCATGCCTACTTAGATCAAAAGGTGCAGGCTATTTGTTGGTACCTCAAATAATAAAGCCTACAACAGGGGGCAGTTCTTATAAAGCCCCACAGTTATGGAACAACCTTCCAATCAGTGTTCAGGACTCAGACACAGTCTCAGTGTTCAAGTTGAGACTGAAAACATATTTATTTAGTCATGCTTTTTATCAGTAAGTTTTTCTCAGGTAAAGGAGCTGATTCTGGAATTAGTGCTTTTGTTGCATTGGGATTTATGGATGCTTTGCCCCAAATCTCATGCGTTCACTCAGGTTTGTTGACGGTGGTGTGGTGGGCCGTCTCTTATCCCAGAGATCTTTTGACACACGTAATACAAAGACACACACTCTTTCTCTCTCTCTCTCCTCTCTCTTTCTCTAATAACTTTTATTTACCTTTATTCAAGGAAACGTAATCTTGTGGCACTGCTTTATCTCTGGTTGTGATTCGGAGCAGCAAAATCCTAGCTCTAACTCTCCGTATATAAAATGCATAAGGAAAGCAGCGTACATTTCATCCATTCAGTCTGGTCTTCACCTCCACATCGTGCAATAATATCATTGGATTATTAGATGCAATGCTTTACACATAGGATATTATAATATATTTGAGATCATATAATATACTGCATATACTGTATAATGAGGTAAAGTAGGGATTAGTCTGAAAAGCTGCCAAGGGGGAAAATGTAACTCTTGAAACAAGGCAACCACCACCATGCTTCACTGTCAAAATTTCAGAGAATGGAAACTGGTGAAAGAAAGACCTGCATCGGCGACAGCATTCCTCATCTCAAAGCTGCTGATGGTGCCGTTTTTGTCCGTGTCATACCGAGTGAAGATCGCCTGCAGACAATATATATAACATGCCACACATTTGAGAAGAGATTTTCATTCTAACTTTCAGTATAACGAGGCTGTGACATGATAGAATTTACCCTCCACTGTGTGACCTTGTTCCACAAGTGCTTGAACTCTTGCAGATTTAATCTTCCTGTTCCATCAGTCTTTTATAGTACAAGGTCAAGGAGTAACTCTGCCTCATTTACAAGAATCTCACACTATTGGGGTCACAAGTTCTACAGACGTTCAAGGATACATCCATGAGAGCAATCATGCTTCTGCAGCTTTCCAGAGCGAAACCTTGTGCTCTCAGCTCTTTGTCTGACCAAATAAGAAGACGAGATATGAGCAGGAAATAGGAAAATGAACAGAAACAAGGAATTTCTTCTCATATTTCACTGCTCACATTTGCTCAGTGCTTTATTGAGGACGCCAGTCAGCTCTTTTGCATTGATCTGCATATCCTGAGAGAAAGTCATCATTATGGTGTGAGTATTAGAGTAGATTTCATTATATTGACATATGTAATGATCTACACTTTCTACACTTTATGGAGTTTTGGGACACCCGACTTTTCCAGCCGTATGTGGTTCTTCTCCAAATTTGAAGGCACTCAATTTTCTTTGGATGGGGTAACATGAAATGTGTCCTTCGCTTGAACTAGGAGACTAGGAGCCAGCTCCATGAAGATTTGCTTCAAATAGATGGAGTGGAAGATCTCCTACTCACCTCCATCAGTACCGGACTTTACTAACACCCATCAGGCTGAATGAATCTCCACAAATCTCCATAAAATCGAGTGGAACATCTTCCCAAAAAAGTCGAGCTTATTAAAATGGGAACTAAATGTGGAATCTTCCTCTTCTTTCGGCTGCTACCATTAGGGGGTGCCACAGCGGATCATCCTTCTCCATACCCCCCTGTCCTCTACATCTGCCTCTTTCACCCCAACTACCTGCATGTTTTCCCTCACCACATCCATAAACCTCCTCCTTGGCCTTCCTCTTTTTTTCCCCTTTCTGGTGGCTCCATCCTCAGCATTCTTCTACCAATATAACTCATGTCCCTCTGCACATGTCCAAACCATGTCAATCTCGCCTCCCTCACCTTCTCACCAAAATGTCCTACATGCGCTGTCCCTCTAATAAACTAATTTCTAATCCTGTCCATCGTCGTCACTCCCAACGAACATCTCAACATCTTCAGTTCTGCTACCTCCAGCTCCACCTCCTGTCTTTTACTCAGTGCCACTGTCTCTAATCCATACAACATCTCGGGTCTCACCACAGTCCTATAAACTTTCCCTTTCACTCTCACAGATACTCTTCTATCACAAATCACTCCTGCTATCACTCTTCTCCACCCACTCCACCCTGCCTGCACTCTTTTCTTCACTTCCCTAACACACTCACCATTACTTTTCACTGTTGATCCCAGGGAACTAAATGTGGAATCGGATGTTCAAAAAGAAGCACATACAAATCTTATGGTCAGGTGTCCACAAACTTTTGTCCATACAGTATATCTTTGACCTCACATCTCCAGAAATCTGCTGGAAAATAGCTCTAAACTCTTTCTCCTCCTCGCTCTCTTCATCCTCCTCGAAGAGCTAAAAGTGTGGAAAAGCACAGTTAATACATATTATATTATTACACATGAATATAACACTGAGAAAAATAGTAAAGCAAAAAAACGCTGATTTATGACATTAAATTATAAAATGATGTTGCCAGATTATGAATCCAGATTAACACGTTTTTATATCATCTATTGCACTGGTTCCCAAAACGGGGATCGAGGGATATTTATGAGAGAGAGCACTTTATTTATTTTAGATTTATTTAATTTATAAACAATTATTGTTGTGTACAAAAAGGTTTTGTTGTGTTTAAAAAAAATATAAGTTTTTAGTTTTTTAGACTACAAAACAAAAAATTAATAATAGATGAATTATCTGATATTCATGTTAATAGGTTTGAATTATTGCTCCTGTTGTTTGTATATCAGTTAAATATCAGAGCCTGAAAAGAAAAGTCTGTCCTGAACTCTTGCACAATTTATTCATCAGTTTTAGGGGAAAAAAGTGGAACCTGTCGTGTTGCATTTATAATTTTTTATGCATAATCCATTAAATGCATAAAAAAAAATCACAGTTTTCCTACTTTTTTGCTATACCTTTGATGCAGAACGCACCTTTAATTTCCACAAAAGTAAAGAAATAAGAAAAATAATATCAAAATAAACAATGACCTTCATTTTCTTCTTGTCAGTTTCCAACTGTTAAAGAAAAATAAATTAATTATTATTTATTTATGTAAATCTTTTGATGAGTATTTTAACAAAATATATTGTTACAAAACAGCTTTGCAGAAAAATGCCACACAAAACTTTAGATTATACACACACACACACACACACACACACACACACACACACACACACACACACACACACACACATGTACACACGTACACACACGTACACACGATATGGTCAAAGGTATTAGGACACCCGACTTTCCTGTAAAGATGTGTTTCCAATGGGTTGGAGTGGAAGATGTCCGGCTATAAAGCTCGGACCTTAATCCTACTGAACAGGATAAATGTGAAGAAGCACATTCCATCTTATGCTCAGGTGTCCACAAACTTTTGGCCATAGAGTGCAGTACCCAGGATAATACACAGTATATGATAATTATCTGATTTATGTTGCAGAAAGTTGGACGTTAAATAACTAACCGCACATGGATCAGCTTCAATCACTGCTCCCATCAACCTGAGAGAGAACATGAAGCACATGATGATGTTATGATATGAGATACCAAACTCCTCAACATTCTGGGAGCCCCAACACACACACACACACACACACACACACACACACTTCTGAGGACCCTCCCTATTTCCCCTGAAACTCACTCTGATGTGCTCTTCTTCTCGGAGAAAACCCTCAGAAGGAAGTCAGACTCTTTGTGAGGTTCGAAGGTGGACGGACGATCACATACTCTCCGGGTCTCAGAAGAAATCGCTCCGTCACCTCCCGCAGGTTGATGTAGGATTTGCAGCGAGCTTTGGAAGCGTTGTACAGGAAGAAGTCTTTGGAAAGATGCTGCTTGTTTCCGTGCATCTGCGTTTGGAGAAACAACAGATCAAGAGAAGATCTGGAAATGACTGAACAAAAGAAGAAGAGGAAGAGAAGGAAAATGCAATGTGGAGTTGCAGAAATAAAAAGGAATAATCAGGAAAGAAAGAGGGAAGAACAGGAAAGAAAATCTGAATAATAATAAAAGTTAAAAAGATGATGGTAAATGAAAACCAAAGAAGTGAGGAAAAAGAAAGAGAGCTCAAATAAATGATCAAATAAAAGTTTGAAAAATGAAACAGAAAAAAAAAGGTAAAGGGCAGAATCGAGATGAAAATGAGAAGAAAGTGTGACAGAAATGAATGAAACAGAAAATTGGAGAAGAAAAAAAAAAAGAATCCAAGAGTGAACGAAAGTGAGAGTTGTGTAAATGAGTGTTGTGTGAATAAAGGCATCTAATCTCCCACAGAGATCAGACATCAGGAGAAAAAGTGCTTCCTGTCAGTCAGTCATACCTCCTTCGGAACCTGAGATCGAGAAACACGAGAAATCAGTGAAACTGAATTATATTTTACATCAAACAAATCTGAATTCTAAATCGTTTCTAGTGTTTACAGTGATGATGAACTGGGAGACGTTTCTTTCACTTTAGAAACCTGATGTAGCAGATACACTGTATGGCTAAATGTATTGGGACACCTGACTTTCCCAGCCACAAACTATTACCACTAACATGCAGGTGCACAATTTTTCCTTCGCTTGAACTTGGAGACCCAAAACCTGTTCCAGCATGAAGATGCTCCTGTGCACAAAAGCCGGCTCAATGACGATAAGCTCTGCACTGGTTGGAGTGGAAGATCTCCTGCTATAGATCTCCACCCCTATTGAACAAGATGAATGTGAACAATGACTGCACTCCAGGCTTCCTCACCTCACCTACATAAAACCTGAATTCCTTGTGTTTGAATAATCACAAAGCTCAACAAGCACACTAAAAATCTAGTGGAACATCTTCCCAGAAGAGCGGAGGTTAATTACAGCAGTAAATGTGTTATGAAATGCTCAATAAAGAAGCGCATACCAATGGTATGCTCAGGTGTCCACAAACTTTTGTCCATATAGTGTAGTTTTTTTCTCAATAATGTCAGTAAACCATACATTGTACTTTAATAAATGATCTGCGCTTTTGTCTCGCCCTGAACGCTGTAACAGAATTGAAGGTTCATTACCTCATAGATGGCAAAGCCGATGGCATGCAGGGATGCTCCTGCGTAGCTCTCTCTCCTCCTGCCCTTCTGCATGAGCGCCACCACCACTGTGCAGCCCCTTTCCCCATCCTCCGGCTCATCATCATCCTCCTCGGTGAGACGCAGCCGGTACTGAGGGTTCGTCCAGAAGGTGTCTACATGGCAATGGAGAAAGAGGACGTCTCAAGAAAGAAGGAAATCAGTAGACTGTATACCTACTAATTATGAGTATGACAATAATGGTTTTACTACCACAGATATATTAAATTCTCAGGGTGGGGGCTTAGTGGGTAAGACAATGAAATTTGGATCCGAAGGTCATGAGGTTAATTCCTCGGCCCCTGAGTAAGGCTGTTAACCCCATAGCTGTTCATTTGAAACAAACGTAAGTCGCTCTAGATAAGGGCGTCTCTCAAATGCTGTACATGTAAATTGCATGTACAATTCACCTTCTTTATTTATAAGCTTCAAGAAAGTGAAAGTAAAAAAGGTTATGTATGTTTACAGGATATAACATGCGTTAACACACGTTAATGAAAATGTAACTGTGGCAGCAGGGGGCGTGGTCGAGCGCTGGTTTGTTGAGGGCGGAGTTGGATGAAGTAAGTGGTAAGGATCAATTAATTTCCATTTGTAAGTGATCTCTGTTTCAATGAGCGGCAGGAAGAATAAAAGGGGAAAGAAAATAAGAAATAAAAAGAAATTGCCAAATAAATAAAGTAGCTTTCCACAGTAGCCATAAATCAATAGAATAGTTAATAGGGAACAGTTAATAACCTCATGATTAAACAATAATGAATGGACATTCGGTGTCAGATGAAGACTGGTTCCCTTGTAAGTCTGGATCCTCTCAAAGTTTCTTCCTGATGTTATCTCAGGGAGTTTTACCTCAAGATGTCGCCCCAGGCATGCTCATTAGGAATACAATTATGGGGTTTATTTTTGACACTACAATTTGTATATGCAGTCGGTGTAAAGCTGCTTTGGGACAATGTCCATTGTTATAATGCTATACGGATTAAATTGGATTGAATATAATTGAAAATAGTCATTTTTTATCATTCAATCTTTACCAAATGTCACTCTGGGATGTGCCAATGTAATAAAATAATTTTGGGATCACCTAGTGATTGATAATTTTCCTATAACAGCATGCTTCAATATGTTGCTATAATGTTCATTCTTTGATCGTGTAACGCCACGCCACCTGGGAAATTCCTGCAGCCGCCAGCGGAGCAGCCTCTCACCCAACGCCCCTCATTGGCTGATACGGTCCATTTGAGCAATTCATCGTCCTGCAGTGCGTCGGGGGTCAGATTACAGATCTCAAGCTTGGTGAAGGTTTTCTGGAACTCTTCGAAATACATCCTGATGAAGGAATGAAGTGAAGAACAAATAAGATGATAGATTGCTCCATCCACCATATAGTGTTTACAACCTCAATTTAAAAAAGTGCAAACGGTGTAAAAGTAAATAAAAACAAAACACAATGATTTGCTACTTTTATAAATCCATATTCTATTCACAATAAAACATCGATTTTTAAAACTGAGATTGCATACAATTTTAAGGTCATTTTGAATTTCATTTTGATGGCTGCAACACGTCTCAAAACAGCTGGGGACATGTTTTCCACTGTGTAGCATCAAGTCTTCTGTCTGTATACATCTGGGAACTGAGGAGACCAGTTGCTAAAGGGTTGGGAGAGGAATGTTGTTCCATATGTGTCTGATACAGGATTCTAGCTGCTGAACAGTTCTGGGTATCTTTTGTTGTATTTTTCGTTTCATTAAGGCCACAAAGTCATACTATTATAATAGATGCAGTATGCAGTTAGCATTTCTTGCTCATATATCCAAGGCCTTTTCAGAAAATTTATTTCTGGATAGAAGTATTTGTTGCTCTAAAACCTGTATATAGTGTTCAGCATTGATGGAACCTTTCCAAATGTGCAAGCTGCCCATTCCACAGCCAGATGCTCCCTCTCCTCTTTAGTCCGTAGGTCGTGGTGTCCAAAATTTCCAAAAATAAAATCAAATTTAAACTCATCTGACCACCAGAACAATTTTCCACTTTGTCTCAGTACATTTTAAATTATCTTCGGTCCAGAAATGATGGCTGCATTTTTGGATCATGTTCACGTATGCCTTCTTCTTTGCACGATAGAAATTTAACCTGAATTTATGGATGACATGTAAAACTGTGTTCAGAGACAATGATTTCTGGAGGTGTTAATAAGCTCATGCAGTGATTTCCATTACAGAAACCGTTTGGTGTCTAATTCACAAAAACCTTTGGGTCATAAAAGATTCAAATCATTAAATTACACGTGTTTTAGAAATGTTTCACACTCGGAGTTTGGAGAAAATGAGTTTGGAGAAAAATAATTGGAATCTATTTCTAAAATCTTGTATTTCCAAATGTAATCAAAGAATGGGTTCATGGTAAGGATGCAGAAAAAGCAGTTAGGCTGAAAAATGTTGAAGCATTCTTTTAAGCTGCAGTCCAAAGCTTGGAGAACTAACCAAAACTCCCCTGGCCCAACAGGCTGGAGTTTCTGTTTCTCTTGCTCAGAAGTCGCAAGCTCTGTCCAGTCATTACACTTGCAAGATGGTGGAGGAGCGACTCCCCACGGGTCACGGATACGAACCAGACGGATACGAGTGTCCCTGCAGTCTTGCTGTTTACCCTGCCGAAAAAACACAACTGTTTAAAATAGAACAACTTATAGCTGATTAGAAATTATTTTTAGTTTGTGTTGTACTTGCTAATTCAGTGGAAAGAAAAGACCAAAATAAAAGATTAATTTCTTGTCTTGTGGTTGTGTTCTTTTAGTGATAGATCTTCTTTACTAAAATAATCTTCTGCAATTAATATAAAGTGACAAATAGTAAAATAGTTCTGGAATGCAATCAATTACACTCTCTATTTAGCTTTCAAACAACACCATACCTACACCATCTGTGGTGCTGGAGAAAGTGACAATGGAAGTTGGCCAGTTTAGCCATCTTTGGAGCTCAAGTTTAGGCTAAAATGATACTTCCAGCACTACAACTTTTTTATATTTCAGTCAAGTATTTTCATACAGTATGCTCGGTTTTTAAATTTGCAGAATTCACATACAAAATCTGATTCCATTGGGGTATCTTTTTGCAGTGAAAATGGAAAATAGATAAAGAAAAAAGTGCAACTTACAGACATTGGCACACTAAAATGACACTTCATTTTATTCAAATCGACAATTTATTCAATTCAACAGTTTCCATGTGGGACCAATCAATCAGATTCTGAGTCTGATTCTGATGACTGAGCAAAAAATGTTTTGGAGAGCCTGCAGACTGTGGCCAGCCTCGGTGTATTCTCCTCTTACCTCATCCTGATTAGAAACAAAGAGATCAGTGTTCCAAATCTATCAGTAAAAGACTGAGCCTGTTATAACAAGTTTAGTCTTGGAATGCCAAAATGATGCATACACAATTACATAGCATATTGGCATCTGTTATGTTGGGGGCCATATTGATTTTCCCTGATAGCACAGATCTAAATTTATGTCTGGGCCAAACGTGAGGTTGGTTTAGGGTTAGAACTGTGTGAAGATTTGTTTAAAGTTAGTGTTTAGCTGATGAGAATAGGGTTGTGCTAAGAACTTAATGGCTTAATCCTCCATTTAAAAAGATCACAATTTGATGAAAGTTTTTTCGGTCCACTATGATGCTATTTAAAATTGTACTGTGGGACTGGTATTAGAGATGAGTGATCATGAAGAGAAATCATGAGTGGATTATTAAATGTGCCACTGACCTGCTCAACACCAGTAACTGAGTAAGCATGGCCTCTCACTAGACCTGTAGATGTTTTGGTCTCACTAGCAGTTGGTACCAATGCCTGAAAGCAAGAAGAAAATAATATAACGGTATATTGTAAAAACAAATTATGCACAAATTTCAGAATATTAATGAGTATATAATAAATGGACATTCGGATGAAAGTTTTGAAGCCCTTTTGAATCTGGTTTCTCTCAAGGTTTCTTCCTCATATCATCTCAATAGTTTTTCTTGCCACTGTCACCACAGGATTGAATTTTTTTTATAATAAACTGAACTGGCAGTAAACTTATAAAATACCACTTTATAACCGTTTTATCTCTGTAACAATACCAATGTCCATTGTTAAAAGTGCTCTAGAAATAAAGCTGAATTAAATTAACATTGTATTCATGCAGAAGTTCAGAGAGAAACCCTGAACATGCCAAACTACAAAACATTCATGCCACAATACAGGATATTTGAATTTGCAGCATTCGCATACAAAATCTGATTAATTCATTATCTTTTAGCAGTTTCAATAAATTTTCATAAAGAAAGTGCAACTTCTAGATATTGGCACATTTCCGACAAAGAAATCAAGACACTTACATCTATGGAGCAACCCATAAGTGAACCTCTTTCCAGAGCCTTCCTCATAATGTTGTATATTTCTTTGGGTGCGTCTGTAATCTCATAGTATTCTGTTACTCCTCCGGTAAAGTCTTCCATGGCCTCCAATGTGTTACCACCTTTCAGAGCCTCATAGGAGCCATGCAGCCTTGAAACATCAAAACATCAGAAAAAAAAACTCTCTAGACCTTAGAAGTTTTCAAAGTAGCTATTCATAATATCTACTGCAAACTTTACAGTGCGAGCTCACTTGGCATATGCTTTCTCCAGAAGAGCGCTCCAGAACTCGTTCTTATTCCCTGATCGAGTAAACACCAAACGGTTTTTGTATGTAGGGAGTCGATCATCCACAAGGACGTCCACCCACTCACCATACCGCCAGAACTATACAGAAAAAGAACAAACCAGGATTGGATTATTAAAGTCTGCCTCATCATTGAAGTAAAATATTATCATAGTAAAAATCCACCACACCTGGAAATGGAAAATGCCAGCATAGTTCTCAGTGAAGCTCTGGTCTGGTGGAACGACATGGTATCGAAGTGTTTCATTTAGAGTCAGACAGGCAATGGCAGCCAGCAGCCAGCAATCACCTGTAGAGGGTTGATTAAATAAGATTTATTAAATACACATAAAGAATTCTTTATTTTTCATCTTCAGGTTTATGATGCATCCAAAAACATGTGCTCAATGATGTACACTATACTATTGAATAATATAGCTCCTTTAAACCAAACACTTCTCCTCATGGCCTATGCTAATAATGCTGTTCTGACAAATATATATATATGTGTGTGTGTGTGTGTGTGTGTGTATGTATATGTATAAATCTTGAGCACAGGGTCTAACAGGTTCTTGCTCATCAGTTAACAAGCTGAAAACAGATGCTCAGGGCTGAAGTTACAGAAATCTTAGAATACAGAAACCTTTTTTTACTTTTGTCAGCCTGCCCAATGGGGGCATGTCATATAATCAGATCCCATGGCCATCAGATCTGGTGACTTAGCAAACATCTTGATAACCTTAGGCTATGGGTCAGCTAACGGACAATCTTTTTGCTAGGTTTCACTTGCGCTCGTTCCCATCTGGATTTAAGAAGCGCTATGAGGTATGAGCTGTTCATGTCTATCAAAGGTTACTTTCTGGAATGAAGGAATCAGTCATAGCCAGTAAGTGATTACTTCCCATTTTTAGATTCTGATCTTTATGGAAAGTAACTGAGCAGGTTGGGACCTAGAAAGCAATGTCAAGAGACTTCCAATTATGTCCTGAGCAACTTCTGAATAACTTTTTTCTACAAAATAAGCAAAAAATATCTAAATATGCCTAAGTATCCTTTCTATGTTTAATATACGATTAAGTATGCCATACAAAAACAAGAGTTGACATCACAGTATTTATTGCCATCACTCCTGCTACCTATCACCTAGCAAGCCAGCTAATAAATACCCAGTAAACCAGCTCACATTCATCAACCAGAGAGGGATTTCATATTGCCATCTTAATATACAGTACATGAATTGTAAAAATCTAATTGATTGTATCTACTGTAAATAGCAATCTGGTGTTTACATGCTAATTTAGTTGATAAACAGTATATTCAAGCCATTTTCTTCAAACTGTAAGATCATCCCTACCACTATGCTGAATGTGTTATTAATAGGATTTTGAACATTACTGAAAAGAAAATCATGAAAAAGAGCTTTTTAGGAGCTAACAGTAAAATCTGAACTTGTATGTTTGGGATCATTTAAAGTTCCTCTCCTATTAAAGACCACTTTTAACTGCACTAGCGATAACAATCCTGCTCTGATCCTCATTATGGAGGTTCTTTTCCTCTCATCAGATACACATAGAACATTTAGTAAAACCTACTGCCTGCTAGTAACTTCTACATTCTTTTGTCATGATAAAAGTGAAATACAGCTTGCTCATGATATTCACTCTT
Organism: Silurus meridionalis; assembly: GCF_014805685.1. Taxonomy (NCBI): domain Eukaryota; kingdom Metazoa; phylum Chordata; class Actinopteri; order Siluriformes; family Siluridae; genus Silurus; species Silurus meridionalis. The sequence goes on from NC_060906.1 coordinate 22,745,773, forward strand.
GTACCATATGCCCACATAATTTTTCTTTTAATTATACTGTAAAAAATACAGTATACTGTATGTGGCTTTATATCTATCTTTTAATAACTTTTTAAAGTTTAATCTTTGCTAGAAACTTGATGCTTGACATCATGCTCTACATTATCTCTCTCTATTGTAAGTGTTGTCTTGAAAAAGGCCATCATGACTGAGATAAGGAGCTGACTGCCAAGTTTAGCAAATGTCAGAGACTTAAAGGCGCCACTTCAAGACACATAAACGGTCACTGGGCACTGTAGACTTACAAGAGACATCATTTGCCTGGAATGAAATTAATACATGTTATAGTGCTGGCTCAGTTTAATATATAGTGTACACATATTTATTTGTTTATATTTTTTTTATAAAAAAAAAAAATCCAAATAAATTTGACAATGATTGCATTTTTAATTAAAATCAATTGGTAAATAAAACATTAAACTTCTGCAGAACAAGTTAGATCCTTTCATCACTTAAGTTATAGCAGCTCTAAGCTAATATACAGTTCATAGCTTGGTGATTAAAGCCCTGTCTTCCTAGCATCGCTGGGATATGTAAAGAACGATTTTGATTGTGCTGTAAAGTACATGTGACCTTTCTTTAAATGTGAGTTTCATCAAAAGTCTTTCACAACATTTCATCAAAATGACGAATTTCATTTAGACACAGAAATCTCACACGGATGTAATCAGAATAGCTAATCATGGTCATCTGTGAAGTAGAGATTGGTTAAAAAAAGTTTAGTTATCTGAATGGACATTCGGTGCCATGTAGATGAGAATGGCTTCCCTTTTGAGTCTGGTTCCTCTCAAGGTTTCTTCCTGATGCTATCTCCTGGAGTTTTCTCTTGCCTTAGCACTAAACTTATAAATTCAATGTACATTTTTAAAAATGCTATACAAAATAAAACTGAATTGAAATTAAATTACATTAAATTAACATTGTATTTATGTGGATTTGTTGCCCTGCACTTGCTATTAGTTGTTTGGAATGTTTGGAAACAAACCCTAAAAGTGCCAAACCACAAAATATTCATGGCAACAATGTCAATTGTTGAAAGCGCTACACAAATAAAAATGAATTTAATTGAATTGTATAGTTCAGCAAAAAAACATGATTCAACCCCTTCACTGAAATACGGGAAGCGATCAATGAATTAATAAATAAAGATCATAGCTGTCATAGCTTTTTAGTCTGCTTTTTTTTTTAGCACCCTTAGAGATTACTCACCCAAATCTCCCTGGCAGATATCCGTCCTGTTTGCTCCTCCAACAATGAACTGTGGATTCTTACAAATTTCCTGTTAAGAAACAGAAGGAGTACACATGAATAAATATACATTTCTGTGCATAATTTCCAGCTAGTTATGAAGCACAACCTGTAAATTCTCTCAGGAATATCAGCATAAAAGATGCTAGCCTACATGAGGCTTGTGTATGCTCAATACCGTTTCAATAAATTCAGAATAGAATATTAATATTTTACTCCAGTCTTGTTGGAGCCACATTAAAAATGAGCCACAAGCCAAGCAGTGGAAGTAAAATTTTTTCCCAGCATCAGGAAACCTACTGCAGCCAGTGGTGGATGAAGTACACAAACCATGTAGTTGAGTAAAAGTAGAGATACAGTATATAAAATGTGACTCCAGTAAAGGTGTTCCTTTAAACTTTCACTTGAGTAAAAGTACAAAAGTATTTGCCTTTAAATGTACTTAAGTATTCAAAGTACTATCACTTTTTACGGCTATAATGTTCCTATTATCATTTTTATCACAAGACTCTTTAATTAATCAACTCAGTTTATGTGAAAAGACTCGAATGTGACTCTCAGCACACTGATCTATTAATAAAATGATATTAATGACTCAAACACTGATTAATATCTAATAAAAGTCCAAAACCTTCTTTTCAACTACTTAAAAAAATAATGTGTTGTGGTGAGTTCGAGTCTGGAGTTTCTTCATCATTTATTCCTCTCTAAATGTTCTGCTTGCTGTTAAACTGACACTTAACTGTATGTTATTTATAAGTAAATACCACCAAGCTCCAATCGCAGTTTTGCAACATCCGAAAGATTCTACCATTTCTGTCCACACAGGCTGCCCAGGTGCTTGTTCAATCTCTTGTCATTTTGAGACTGGACTACTGCCAATCTCTGCTGGCAGGTCTTCCTCTGAACGCTATTCATCCAGTGCAAATGATCCAAAACGCAGCTGCATGACTTGTGTTCAATCCGCCCAAGTTCTTCCACACCACCCCACTGCTGCGCTCCCTTCACTGGCTTCCAGTAGCTGCACGTATCAGATTCAAAGATCAGATTCTGTCTGAGATCCTCCAGCACTGCTCAACTGGTACCACCTTCTCTCAGAATGAGAGGTAAGTAATACTTCAAGGCTCTTCTCTGTTCTGGCACCAAGGTCTTGGAATGAACGTCCCCTAGATGTCCTTACAGCGGAGTCCCTGACTATCTTTAAACGACGGTTAAAGAACAACCTCTTTCTGAAACACTTAAATTAGCACTTTCCAAGTTTGCTTTGTAGAATTCAAGAGTTATATTTATATTAAGTTTGTAATCTTGCATACCAGTGTAGATTTATTTATTGCTAGAGACTCAAAGCACTTTTGTACGTCACTCTGGAAAAGAGAGTCTGCTAAATGCTGCAAATGCAACATAAATGTTCTAGCTTGAATAATGCCCTGGGTGAACCACGCCATGACCCAACATCTCCCCATTGATGAGTTTTAGCTCTGAAAAGCTCCTCTCTGCTTTAGCTACTGTCATTGGATAAGTAAGAAATATTCTCAGAGCAGTCCAAAAATTTGAATACATTTCTGATTTGATTTCTGATTCTGATTTCTGATTCTGATTTGATTGGCCAAGCAGCAAACAAAACAAGTTCAAAACAGAGTGTGCGCTCTACCCTGATTGGTGGATTGTTGTGTAATTGACCAGTTAAATATTTAATTTAATATTTCTAAAATGTAGTGAAGTTATTGTAAATGTCTCCCTGAATGGAAATACTTGAGTAAAGTACAGATACAATGAAAAAGCTACGCAAGTACAGTAACGAAATACATTTACTTTGTTACTGTCCACCACTGAATGTAACCAACAGAAACTACAGCCCCCAGCAACCACAACTCTTCAACACTTTTTGTGGTTGAATGAGCACTTATTCCTACAATCACACCCCAAAATCTAGTGGAACAATGTAAATCAAATGGGAACAAATTGGAACTAAATGAGGAATGCGATGTTCAAATCTTATGGTCAAACTAGAATATGTGTAGTAAAAGCCCAAAGTTTAGTGTGTGGATTGTCAGTGGAGTGCCGGGTGATAAAAATGAGATTTTATTAAGTTTTTATGGATCTACTCAGTGGACATATCAATCTTTCTGAGCCTCTCAGTTTTAGCCACCAGACTACAGAAACATCACCTGATTGCAGCCGGCTAAACAGATATTTATGGAATGAGTAGTCCCTCACCACTAAGTCCTGTACTTTTCCTTTTGATACAATGTCTTTTGAGTTTATTCTACAGTATTCATGGTTAAAACTAACTTTCCGATCATTAACTTGACATTTTGGAAATGTTTCATGTGTTTTTTAAATTACCTGCAACTATCACATAGATATTTCAAGAGAATCAAAATTCATATATCATAAGACAAAAAGAGAGAAAATCTGGATACACATAGAACAAATGTATGCATTAAAGGGTTAACACTGGCTCTCCATGTTTACTGACACCCCCCTGCCTCCCCAACCCACACCATACCAGCCGGCAGCTCACGTTACTCTGTCCTGTGCCACTTTGGACATCAGATCACATTACACACATTCTGGACACATGTGTAGTCCACTGTTATCTCAATGCAATTTCATATAAATATTTTTCCAAGAGCAATAACTGTGAGGTATCATTCTGTGCAACACTTTACACTACAACAAATGTTACACTTATAACAACATATCACGATTTATTTTTGACATCCTTCTTCGTATCTGCTCTAAATACCTCTACAACGACCTAATCATACCGATTCCGGTAGCCTTTTATTAATATTTTCAACACCAGGTAATGTTTTTACTTATGTCATTAGGGGGCAAGCAGCAAAGGTGCATAGGTACCATTTTTTTTATTTTATCTTCTTCTTTGACTGCTTCTTCATCTGTCTAGGGTGTCTAGGCAAGTCTAAGGACATTCTCACCAAATTTGGATCAAGTGCATTCAATGCTCAGGCACCACCATTGGCTAAATGTTTGATGTTCAAAATGACTTTTATAGGTCATAAGTTTTAACTCTGCACCTAAAATATAAAACCCACTATAATTGGATTCCATGGAACTAGCTCATTAGATTTTTTTGATGAAATTGAGTCGGGAGGCATAATGGCATCCAGGATGAAGCATGAATAAAGACTAATGCCTGTGCCAAATTCTGAACTGCCTTGGTGCCCCCTGCATTTCAGTAAAGCAGAGCAACATCTTCAGGAAGGCCGTGAGGCAAAACGACATCCTCAGCAAGGCAGGGAGGCAGAGCGACATCCTTAGCAAAGCAGTGAGGCAGAGCGACATCCTCAGCAAGGCAGGGAGGCAAAGCGATATCCTCAGCAAGGCAGTGAGGCAGAGCGACATCCTCAGCAAAGCAGGGAGGCAGAGTGACATCCTCAGCAAGGCAGTGAAGCAGAGTGGCATCCTTAGCAAGGCAGTAAGGCAGAGTGGCATCCTCAGCAAAGCAGTGAGTCAGTGTGGCATCCTCAGCAAGGCAATGAGGCAGAGCGACATTCTCAGTAAGGCAGTGAGGCAGAGAGACATCCTCAGCAAGGCAGGGATGCAGAGAGATATTTTTAGCAAAACAGTGAGGAGAGTGGCATCCTCAGCAAGGCAGTGAGTCAGAGCAACATCCTCAGCCAAGCAGTGAGGAGAGTGGCATCCTCAGCAAGGCAGGAATTCAGAGCGACATCCTAAGCAAAGCAGTGAGGAGAGTGGCATCCGCAGCAAGGCAGTGAGGCAGGGACGCAGAGTGACATCCTTAGCAAGGCGGCGAGGCAGTGTGGCATCCGTAGCAAGGCAGGGAGGCAGAGCGACAGTTTTTGAAATATGGCTTTGAAATCGGTATGAAACCCACTTACACATCAAGTTACAGAGATTAAATGTCAAAAGTTATTGAAGGGATTAAACACATGCCCTGTTTTAGATGTCTGTTCTTGACATTATAGGGATATAATGTTACAGTCATGTAATAAATACTTGAAGTTCCTGCTGTCATTCAGCTGTGAGACAGATATATCAGCAATTTCACAAGCATGGACTTTTATCAAGATGGGTTGTTGTATAGTAATTATCAACAGAAATGTGCATTAATAAAGTAAACAAAAATGGTTTACACATTACTCCATAAGAAAAAGAAAGTGTGACAAACTGAGTGACAACAGTACCGACTTTAGTGTGCTTAAAATAACATTAACAGGTAGAATAAAGTGTTTAGAATGTGTAGTTTATTTGATTTTCTATAAATCTAATTAATAACTAAAGTGTATTTTGTTGGATTTCTGAAGCAGCGGTGTTGGATTTCAACTCAGGAATCCTTGTTTAGTAGTAGTATTCAAAAAGTCAGGGGTTCAAGCCCCAGCACTGTTTAACACTAGGGCTCTTAAGCAAGGCCCCTAAGCCTCTCTACTCCAGGGGCACAGTGTCATGGCTAACTCTGCATTCTGACCCCAGTTTCCTGATATGCAAGAATTTTACTGTGCTATAATGTACATGTAAAAAAATAAATGCATCTTTCTCTGTAATTTTCCAAAACCTGTTGAACAAATCCTCTGGAGCCGTTATGTTGTATGATGGAACTCACAAAAGCATTTCGTTTCATTTTAGCTCCACCGCACTATGAATGAAATCTCCTACACTACATGCACAACACAATCCATAGCAGAGTGTGTGTAGTATGGTGTATAGCTTCACTGCCATTTTCATTTTCCGGTCAATTATGTTGGAGTCAGTAAACACATTCATGCATTTACCGCACCGTGTCTTTGAAGCCGCAGGTTTAATGAAGAGCTTGTAACATGACGACTTCTAGCAATGTGGTGCATTTGTGCCACAGTATCAGCTTCACTACTAAATTGATATACCACCTGTCAATCACATTGTTCAACACACACACACACAAACCTGCAGGTTAGGGGTACAACCGTGAACCAGATAAAAAATTTTTTAGGAATAATTATTTGTTCCTGAACATAAAAAAGTGACAGGGATTTACATTTATGGCATTTGACAGAAGCCCTTGTCCAGAGCGACTCAAATTTATCTTATTCATACAACTCAGCAGCTATGGGGTTAAGGGCCTTACTCAGGGGCCCAGGAGTGGCAGCTTGGTGTGGCAGGGATTAGAACTCACAACCTTCAGATCTAAAGTAAAATTTCTTAAGCACTAAGCCACCACCTCTCCATTCCATAGCCCCTAACCAGACCACTCAGTGCAGCTGGGGAAGGTTCCGCATCAACACCCTAAAGATTCATTATGTTACAGTGGTGGCTACGTCTACACTAATCCGGATAAACATGAAAACGTTTTATCTAAAAATTCCCCACGTCCACACCATAGTTTTTAATCGTTTCCTTAAAGTTGCTTATCCACACTGAGACCTGAAAGAGCTTACGTCCCTGTACTGTACTGCGCATGAGCAAAATGTAAAACGCTTCGAACTGCGTCATTTCCGCACGCCTTTTATTTACTTTCCGGGTCTTTGAAACTTTGTGGCAATTACTAAAAAAAGGGTAGTTTTCGAAAGCCTTCATTTTAAAAGTCCACAGTCCAAAAACTTTAAGACTTGATTTGGACTGGAATTAATATTAATGCTACAATGGCTCAGGCAACAGTTTGCATAAACATTTCTGCATTTAACAATGATGGAACTGTAATCAATGAATATTCGGTGTCACCCAGATGAGAATAGGTTCTCTTTTGAGTCTGGTTCCTCTCAAGGTTTCTTACTCATGAAGTCTCAGGGAGGTTTTCCTTGCCACAGTCACCACATCATGGACAAACTTACACTTAGAATTGAACTGAACTGAGCTCATTCGCTCAGCGGTTCAGGGATCAGAAGGTCATGGGTACAAATTCCACCACCAGTAAGCTTCTATTGCTGGGTCCTTGAGCAAGGCCATGCTATATAAATAAAATCACTATCCAAATCGCCCTGGATAAGGCCTCCTGGCATCCTCCAGGTACCACTGTCCAAGTGGCACTTTTGGGATTTTTTGGTTTGGAAAGTTGTAGGATCTTAGAACAGAAACATAGGCATCTGATAAAGGATTATAAAGTATAGTAATAATCAGTTTGTCTATGTTCAGGAACTGTGTATATATATATATATATATATATATATATATATATATATATATATATATATATATATATATACAGTGCCTCCACAATTATTGGCACCCCTGTTTAAGATGTGGTCGTGGACTTCAAAAATTCTCCTTTTTTAAAACAACATAGAACCCAAATGCAAAAAGAGAAAATCCAACCTTTATTTAAGTACATTACTTTGGTGGTAAAAAATCACACATTTAGAAAAAAAAAAAAACTTGAAATCATGTGTGCCACAATTATTGGCACCCTGATGTTAATACTTTGTACAACCTCCTTTTGCCAACAAGACAGCACTTAATCTCCTCCTATAACATTTCACAAGATTGGAGAACACAGAGAGAGGATTTTGACCATTCTTCTTTGCACAATCTTTCTAGATCATCCAGTGTCCTGGGTCCTCTTATGCACTCTTCTCTTTAGCTCGCCCCACAGGTTTTCGATTGGGTTGAGGTCTGGGGACTGAGATGGCCATGGAGGACCTTGAGTTTGTGACTGCTGAACCACTTTTGTGTAGATTTTGCCACATGTTTTGGATCATTATCCTGCTGAAAGACCCAATGACGACCCATCTTCAGCTTTCTGGCAGAGGCCATCAGGTTTTTATTTAAAATATCCTGGTACTTCAAAGCGCTCATAATGCCATGCACCCTAACAAGGTTCCCAGGGCCTTTGGAAGAGAAACAGGCCCACAGCATCACAGATCCTCCACCATACTTCACGGTGGGCATGAGGTGCTTTTCGGCATACTCATCTTTTGTTTTACGCCAGACCCACTTAGAGTGTTTGTTGCCAAAAAGCTCAATCTTAGTCTCATCTGACCAAAGCACACGATCCCAGTTGAAGTCCCAGTACCGCTTAGCAAACTCCAGACGTTTACGTTTGTGAGTGTTAGTGAGAAAAGGCTTTTTCCTTGCATGCCTCCCAAACAGCTTGTTGGCATGTAGAGAGCGTCTGATGGTTGTTTTGGAGACTCTGTGACCCCAAGATGCCACTCTTTGATGCAATTCTGTGACGGTGAGCTTGGGAAATTTTTTTACTTCTCTTACCATCCTCCTCACTGTGCGTTGTGGCAAGATAAACTTGGGACCTCTTCCAGCCTTGTTTGTCACTGTTCCAGTTGTTTTAAACTTCTTAATGATTCCTCTGACTGTAGATACCGCAAGTTAAGGCCAGTGGCTATTTTCTTGTAGCCATTGCCTGACTTATGAAGGTCGACACACATCTGCCTTACTTGAATGGTGTGTTCTCTTGTCTTTGCCATGTTGACAAATGGGTAAGAGAATTAGGCCTCTGTGTCACGTCATATTTATACCCCAGGAAACAGGAAATCATGAATTACTAATTAAAAGTCCCTAGATACCCTGACCAACCTTAGCAACTACAGAAAAATATATATATAAAAAAAAAAAAAATTAAATTTTTCAGAGGAATTGTTAGGGGTGCCAATAATTGTGGGACACATGATTTCAAGTTTTTTTTTTTTTTCTAAATGTATGATTTTTTTTACCACCAAAGTTATGTACTTAAATGAAAGGTTGGATTTTCTCTTTTTGCATTTGGGTTCTATGTTGTTTTAAAAAAGGAGAATTTTTGAAGTCCACGACCACATCTTAAACAGGGTGCCAATAATTGTGGAGGCACTGTATATATATATATATATATATATATATATATATATATATATATATATATATTCCACATGAAGGTTATGTGGTAGTACAGTGTTTAAGATAATGGATTTCTGCTCAGAATATTGTGAATTCAAATCACAAGTCATATAATTGTAGATGCTCTGGATAAGAGCATCTGCCAAATGCTATAAACCAAAATGTTTTGAGGTAATACTATAAAGCGAGTCAGCAAATACGTTTGGGAAGCTGAGCACTTGTAAAGATCCTGTTTTCTAAGTGTGCAGTCTCCCATTCAGCTGTGTGAGAAGTGTCAATTAGAGCTCGACCACCAAAAGTGGATTTTACAGATAAAATACATACTGGATTAAAAAAATTATGAAAATACTGAACTCATAAAAAAAATAATAATAATAAAATAACAGTACTGAATCAGGATATAACTAATAAATTATGATTCCTAAATATAATAAAAAATAAAAATAAAATAAAAAATGTAAAAAATAACAAAAATGTGGAAACAGCCATTCACCTCTAGAGGCTGCTCTCGTAATGACAGCGGACCAGAAGCTGGAAAAACTATCGGTATGGATTTTTGCAAAGGATTTAATTCCAGCAATTAGCTATTGGTGCTGATTAATAGACAAAACTGATTAATCGGTTAACCTCTAGTGTGTATTCCTTGATCTAATGCACTAAAACATAATGAATCTGAAAATGTAAAAAAGAATTTATGAAATAACACTATGTTTACTGCTGTTGCAGAAGAATATTCAGTGATGAAATGCTGTGATGTGGATTGTTTGTACAAAGATACTGATACTGGACACTCATTCCAGACTGCTGGATAAACACCTGGTCATAAAGACTACGGATGGATCTGTTTATGTTGAGTGTCTGCAATATGAGCTGTGAGATGCAGCTACGCTACTGTCAAAGCTGCTGCAGAGGAAAATTCCTCAACGGCTATTATAGAGCTGTAAATCACAGCCAGTGAAAGCGACTGATTATCAGGGTTGTACTCTCTCTCTATCCCCCCACAATCTTTCTCTCACGTTACCCCACAAATTCTCTCTCTCTCTCTCTCTCTCTCTCTCTCTCTCTCTCTCTCTCTCTCAATATGCAAGGTTGCTTTATTAGCATGACAAATATAGACATTCTCATTGCCAAAGCATGGAACATACAGACACATAACAACAGAAATAACAGTCAGTCGGAAATAATAATAATAATAATAATAATAATAATAATAATAATAATAATAATTATACTATTATATAACTATAATAACAAGATATTTAAAAAAACTATACAGATATTAAAAAGAATAAATAAGTAATTTTAATGAAAAAGGAAAGTAAATGTATATACACATGTGAATACATGTGTAACTTTACACTCTCACACTCTACTACAGGTGGCAGTGGCAGCAGTGGGCAGGGGTATTCGCGCCTTGCCCACCCAATTAAAGTACACCCAAAGTCCTGGCCCAAAAGGATTTTTGCCAACAGAAACAGGAGACTAATGCTGAAGATAGATGATGGATAGATGGAAAGAACAATAGCTGTTCAGAACAAAAAAGTAATTGGGATAAAACTAATAAATAAAAGACAAATAAAGTCAAGTAGTGAAGAAGTACACAGACCTTTAAACTAACAACACAAAGTGCAATATTTAGTACAAAAAAGGGGAGTGAAAAAAATAAAAAAATAAAGACAGAAGACGACATAAGACAAGGAAAAACAGTAACACAGTGGCACCAACCAGTACAGTGCAAGAAGAATTGTCTATATACAATGCGAATCTGAATATAAATACATTTTTAGGTAGCATTTGGTTATAAAGTAATAAATTGAAGATTTATTTATTTTTTTCTCTTTAAAAGTATCAAAAAAGAAAACTGGTTATTTAATGTTATGTTACGTAACGTCTTTAGTTAAATAATGAATTGAGAAAAATAATTAAAAAAGGAAAATATAAAATAATTGTTTATTTAATGTTCTATAATATATAATAATATCAAGTTTAAAAATAGGCTTCAGAAGTCGATTTAGGATTTAATTGTATGTGAAAACTAGTCAAATCCAAAAACAACATTAATTGAGATTAAAGTTAAAATACAGTTGAAAGTTTTAAGTTGTTTTCATAATCACTTTTCAGTTTGAATAAAACATATTTTTAATTTTGTAATTATTATTTATGGGGAGAACTGAATTAGGGGTCTTGCCAATACTACTGATTGCCCACCTGCTATTTCTACCAGCTTAACTTATTATAATTGGCTACAACTGGCCCTGCTCTCCCCTAAGACTTTTTTCCTTTTCTTTCTCTCTCTCTCTCTCTCTCTCTCTCTCTCTCTCTCTCTCTCTCTCGCTCTCGCTCTCTCTGTGAAACTTCATCACTCAAAGACATGGAGAGTGGTGAGAACTCGACGCTGTGTTAAGTCTATAAACCAGCCCACAGCTGGATCACCCTCACGTTCCCCAAGATCAGACTCATCTTATTTCAGCACACAGCAAAGCTTACAGGAACTGAGCTCATTCCACAAGCTTGTCTACACAGCAGAAGATTATAGAGACGGTGATCCGGCTTTGTGTTAGTATTTAACACCAGTTGATGCGTGCACAATTCAAATTTATTTATACAGCACATCTATAACACACGTGTTGACCCAAATGCTGTACATCGGGCATAACACGAAATAACACGTTAGAATGGCAAAATATTCGTAATGAGTCTAAATATATAAACATTTAGAACAAACAAAGCATTCAGAATCAGACAAATCAAAATTGTAATTCCTTTTTTGGAAACCATGGATACCATGTCCTCCAGACTAAAGAGGAGAGGGACCATCCAGGTTGATATTAGTGTTCAGTTCAAAAAGTCGCATCTCTGATGATATGGAAATGCATTTAGAAAGGCTCCATCAATGCTGAAGGCTATATATATATATATATATATATATATATATATATATATATATATATATATATATATATATATATACACAGTACAGACCCTGAATGAGACACACCTTCTCATTCAAAGAGTTTTCTTTATTTTCATGACTATGAAAATTGTAGATTCACACTGAAGGCATCAAAACTATGAATTAACACATGTGGAATTATATATGGAATTATATACATAACAAAAAAGTGTGAAACAACTGAAAAATGTCATATTCTAGGTTCTTCAAAGTAGCCACCTTTTGCTTTGATTACTGCTTTGCACACTCTTGGCATTCTCTTGATGAGCTTCAAGAGGTAGTCACCTGAAATGGTCTTCCAACAGTCTTGAAGGAGTTCCCCGAGAGATGCTTGGCACTTGTTGGCCCTTTTGCCTTCACTCTGCGGTCCAGCTCACCCCTAAACCATCTCGATTGGGTTCAGGTCCGGTGACTGTGGAGGCCAGGTCATCTGGCGCAGCACCCCATCACTCTCCTTCTTGGTCAAATAGCCCTTGATGCCTTCAGTGTGACTCTACAATTTTCATAGTCATGAAAATAAAGAAAACTCTTTGAATGAGAAGGTGTGTCCAAATGTTTGGTCTGTACTGTATATGGTTCGGATACTGAACTGGCCTGCCTGCACTTTTGACCTTTCAGCATCTGAAAACATTGGGGCATCATGAAACGAAAAACACAACAATGACATGCAGAACTGTTGAGCAGCTAGAATCCTGCATCAGACACATATGGGACAACATTCTCTCCCAAAACTGGTCTCCTCAGTTCCAAGATGTCCTGTCTTGTGGCGTGTTGCAGCCAGGTCAAAATGACCTTATTGTTTTCCATAAAATGTGTGTTTATTTTGTTTTGTAATTAGAATATGAGTTTATGAGATTTGCAAATCACTGCATTTTGTTTTTATTTTATTGTCATCTATCAGTCTGTTGTCATCAATCAATCAATCAATCAATCAATCAATCAATCAATCAATCAATCAACCACTGTCTGTCTGTCTGTCCACTTTACTCTCTCTCTCTCTCTCTCTCTCTCTCTCTCTCTCTCTCTCTCTCTCTATCTGTCTCTTCATTTATCTATCTATCTATTAATCAGTCTGGCTGTCATCTATCTATTTATTAATCAATCAATCAATCAATCAATCAATCAATCAATCAATCTCTATCTATCTATCTATCTATCTATCTATCTATCTATCTATCTATCTATCTATCTATCTATCTATCTATCTATCTATCTATCTATCTATCTATCTATCTATCTATCATCTATCTGTTGGAGATGTTCTTATAGAACATAAATCAACACTATCTGACCAATTAGAATCAGCAGTATGGTATGCAGCAATATTTGTATCGAGACTGGGAAGGAAATTAAAATTTAAGTGAATCATCTCAAGCAGTAAGATGACCTGGACATGCTGCCTGATACCAGAAATCGTGTTTTCCACTCACCGAGGGACGTTTCCACACCAGATTCAGAGGGAACTTCTGGCTGTAGTAAAGAGAAGAGTCATCTGCAGGAAACAGCGGATCTTTAAACAGCACCTTCTTGCTCACGTATTTGTCCCTGAGCTCCAGGAAGTCTTTCAGTCTCAGGGCATCTTTGACGGCTTCGTTGCGGCTCAGAATGGCCGAGTAAAGATTCCCAGGTGGCTGCAACCCCCCAGCTGGGGCTCCTAGAGCTGCTTCTGTTTTAGGAGCTATTGTTTCTGTTGCTTTCTCCTGAACTTCACATTTCTCATTTTTACTCGTTTTGCTATCCGTTCTCCTGTTCATGATGGGATTATTATTTAAAATCTCAAAAAAAGAATTAATAGAGTTAATAGAGCAACAGGTTACTCAATTTCTTTAGCTGGGTCTTCTTCTTACACAGTGGACTGGAGTCCAACCTTAATGCCCTCTGCCATCTCTGCAAACACACACACACACACACACACACACACACACACACACACACACACAAAACCATCCTCATAGCTTGGTCTATTAATAGATTAAGGAGCATGGCCTCATTCTCTCCCTCTTTTGGAAAGTGCAAGTGTAGAAACACTATATGTGTTAAAGATCCTCATTAAAATGTGCAATACTTAAATGTGTCCAATAAATGTGTGTTGAGTTAGAGGTTTAAATTGTTTTTATTTTTTAATTAAATGGTCGCCTTATTATTTGCGCGTTTATTAGTGCCGTTAAAATAAATATGCATTAGTGCGTTAATTTTGACAGTCTTAATATATACAGTATATATATCATTTAACAATATATATATTGAAAGTCGGTTTGTTTTTAATAACAGCTAAAGTTGTTTTTACTTTCTATTATTTCTATATTTTTGCATGTGGTAAGTAACTTGATCTTCATTGGGAAATTGATATTAGTATCAGCAGATCAACAGATACAGTTGCAAAGAAAAAAAAACCTTTAATAAAACAATTATAAATAAAAACAAACAAACATTTGCTCCATAGACTCTCTGTACTGAAATGTATTTATTTTATTTTTAACATTTAAATGAATTGATTATTTATTTAATTATTTATATGACATTCACTATTTCTTTTTCCTTTTTTTTCCTGATAATTTAAAAATCGTTTTTTATACTAAAACAGTAATTAATTATATAAAAAATGATATATTCTGTGTTGTTCAATATTCAATTATTTATAACATGAAAGATTATACAAAGCAATGATATTATAAAATCTAAATCCTTTTATCTCTTTCATCTTTTGGCTTTTAATGTATTGAATAAAGACATGTTAGTTAGAATCTCAAATTTGGACTCATCAGACCAAAGGACAGTTTTCCACTGATCTAATCCTTGTGTTTCTTGGCCCAAGCAAGTCTCTTCTTGTTGTTCTTCCAAAATAATGGGTTCTTGCTGCAATTCGAACAATGAAGCCATTGCATAACTCTAAGAAGCAGTATGTATCTTCTGCAGCAGAGGTAGTTCTCGGGCTTTCTTTCTTGTTAAGGTCTCCACGTGAGCCTGTTGGATCATCGTTGATATTTTTTCTGTGACTGCAAGTGGAACTACATTTAAAGTTTTTGAGATTTTTAGTATTGACTAACCTTCATTTCTTAAAGTAATGATGGAGAGTCTTTTCTCTTTACTGAGTGTTTCTTGCTATAATATGGATTTATACAGTAGTTGTAGTAGCACTAATATGGTTATTGACTGTATCCACTTTTTCCTCAGCACCTGATGGTCTAAAGCACATAAGAAGGCAAGAAATGTCAAAAAATGAACTCGTCACACCTGCAAACTGAAAACCTTTCCAATTGACTACAGGTGACTACATCTGAAGAGAGAATACCATGTGTTTGCCAAGCCAGATGTAAAATATGGAACATATAAAACATATTGTGGGTTGTTAAACACTTTTTTATTTACTACATAATTCCATGTGTTCTTTCATATTTTGAAAATCATCAGTATTAATGTTGAAAACCACTGAACCACTGTATTTTATATTTTATATAGTTTATACTTTATTTATCTGCCTTCTTTTTCTAGGTTTATTTTTCCTCCCCGTCCTTTTCCCTCATGCCGGACGGTCATTAAAAGCATTTCACTGCATGTCGTATCCTGTATGTATGTGTGTGTGAAATTTGATTTGATTTGATTTGATATTTTAAGGAGTAGGTGTGTTCAAACCAGAGTTGCAAAGGGGTAAAGGATTTCCAATAAATTTCTAGAGTCTTTTCTTGGGAACGTCATCTAGGAACTTATTTTCCAGGAAATATTCCAAGTTGGAAATTTAACAGGGATTTACAGGAATTTATGGGGATTAATTAGAAATTAGAAGTATAATTTGGTTGTAGAATAACACACACAGCACAAGGAAGTTTTAGTTTTAGGAATAAAGTTGATCAGTCACACCATGAAGTTATGGGAAAGAGTAGTGGAAGCCAGGCTGAGAGAAGAGGTGACCATCTGTGAGCAGCAGTATGGTTTCATGCCGAGGAAGAGCACCACAGACGCCTTATTTGCTTTGAGAATGTTGATGGAAGTATAGAGAAGGACAGAGAGAGCTGCATTGTGTGTTTGTGGATTTAGAGAAAGTGTACGACAGGGTGGAGAGAGGAGTTGTGGTATTGTATGAGGAAGTCAGATGTGTCAGAGACGTATGTGAGGGTGGTGCAGGACATGTATGAGGACAGTGTGACAGCAGTGAAATGTGCAGACTGGTTCAAGGTGAAGGTTGGACTGCATCAAGGTTTGGCTCTGAGCCCTTTCCTGTTTGCAGTAGT
The DNA here is from genome assembly GCF_014805685.1 of Silurus meridionalis. Classification (NCBI taxonomy): domain Eukaryota; kingdom Metazoa; phylum Chordata; class Actinopteri; order Siluriformes; family Siluridae; genus Silurus; species Silurus meridionalis. The sequence goes on from NC_060906.1 coordinate 22,762,027, forward strand.
GATGGACAGGTTGATGGACGAGGTCAGACAGGAGTCTCCCTGGACTATGATGTTTGCGGATGATATTGTGATTTGTGGTGAGAGTAGTGAACTGGTTGAGAAGAGCCTGGAGAGGTGGAGGTACACGCTGGAGAGAAGAGGAATGGAAGTCAGTAGGAGTGAGACAGAGTACATGTGTGTGAATGAGAGGGAGGGCAGTGAAGTTGTGCGGTTGGAGGGATAAGAGGTGGAGAAGGTGAAGGAGTTCAGGTTGTATGGTTCAGAGACTGGCTCAATAGTAAAAGACAGGAGGTGGAGCTGGAGGTAGCAGAGCTGAAGATGTTTAGTTTTCGTTGGGATTGACGACGATGGACAGGATTAGAAACAAGTTTATTAGGGGGGCAGTGCATGTAGGACGTTTTGGAGACAAGGTGAGAGTGGTGTGATTGAGATGGTTTGGACATGTGCAGAGGAGGGACATGGGGTATATCAGTAGGAGAATGCTGAGGATGGAGCCACCAGGAAGGAGGAAAAGAGGAAGACCAAAGAGGAGGTTTATGGATGTGGTGAGGGAAGACATGCAGATAGTTGGTTTGAATGAGGTGGATGTAGAGGACAGGGGGGTATTGAGACGGATGATCCGCTGTGGAGACTCCTAATGGGAGCAGCCGAAAGAAGATAAAGAAGAAGAAGAAGAAGAAGAAGATAAAGAAGAAGAAGATAAAGAAGAGATCAAGACCTTGACGGCGTTCCCACTCTAGATGGCGCTGTTCACACAAACCGCTCATCCCCGAACCCACGAAGAAGAACCACCGCATTATCGCCGACTGGTATACTTTTTTTTTCCTCCCCTACCCGTAATCCTGTAAACCCGCCCTGTCTTCATTATGACTGGGCAATCATGCAAAGATACTGTCTTTTGATTGGTCGCTTGGTCAACTTCTTTAAACGAACTACCAATCGAAGCAGATGAGGGCGGGGTTACATCGGAAAGTGGGTGGGAAAATGGGCGGCGGACAGCGGAAGGGGTCGCTTGTGTGCCTGTGTGTATGTGCGCCTGTCGCCATTTGGATGTAGCGCTCTCTCTAATGTCCATCTCGACCTATCTGGGTTAAAATAAAAAGAACACGCGTTCGACGGCATCGTTAGTGTTTTTGAGGCGGAATAAATCTTGTTAAATTGTCGTAATTGTTAAGAAAAAAGACAAAACAGGAGCTAGCATAGCATTCCGAGTTCCCGACAGATTAGCAGTTTTGAGTAGATTAAGATTCGGGGTTTAATAATTAATATATATAAATATCGTGTTTATTGACTAGTTAAATGAAGTAAGTGGATATTTTATTTAAATTAATTTGCCCACAGTTTATTTTTTTGATGTTGCTAGCATAATTAGCTCGTCTCATCACGCCCCTTCAGCGCTACACCAGGCACGAGCACCTTTTCCTTCTTCCGGATCTTCTTCCTACAATCACTGAGGAACTGGATGCATTAGGGATAAAACCTGGACACTGATATCGCGGTGAAGCTGGCGACACCACACACCTCCGGCTGAACAAGGTGAGGCAAAACTTTCTTACCCCATTCATCACTGAAATACCCTCAGTCCCATTTTTACTCGATTTGTTATTATTATTATTGCGTCATTGTTATTAATAATGTTGTCCCTGAGAATGAAAAACATACAGACAAGTTAAAAACGTCTTTGTCTATTTAAACCTGGATCCCTGGCCTCCATGACAACTTTTGCGCTATTTAATGCATGTCGCTGAGTGACGTCATAACCCTCATTTGCATACCAACTTGGCTAGATTGTTCGAATCGAGGATGTGATGAAATTCGACGAGTTTCTCATTACAGCTGAATTCTTTGGATTCCAGATTTGGTTAATTTTGGACAGCAGATTTGGTTTGTGTGATACTGATTGATTAGCGATTTTAGAATCAATGACTTGGTCATGGTTGGCGGGGGGAAGGAACTCAAGAGTTGCGGATTGATTTATCTTAAATTAATTTAATCTAGAGTTCCAGTGTAGATTTATTAATTGATAGAGACTGAAAGCACTTGTATGTCGCTTTTTATTATTATTATTTTTTTTAACAAATTCTACATTATTGTTTGCGTTGGTTTATTCCTATAGTGTTTGGTGTATTCAAATACTTATCGTTATTTGGCTCATGTATTGATAGTCGATTATTTTGCATGTGTTTTTGCTAGGACTATCTAATTGGCTCACATGGTAAAAGATGACTACTTTTGAATAACAGCTGAAGTGTTACTTGGCCTAGATGTTTTTTCCACGGGTTACCCAACTATTTTTTTATTAATTTTTATACAAGTTTTACATGAATGTATGTTGCAGCGTGACATCACAGTCCTCATTTGCATACTGATCAGCTAATTTGCGTACCGATTGACTCATTGTGCGGTTGGTGTGTGAATAAGCAAATGAACAAAATCGACATTTTATTTATCGACCCACCAAGGGTTCCATTAATTCTCCTGAAGTTAGTTCTGAACAATGGAGGCATGCTGTTATAGGAAACTTATGCAACGATGCGGTGATTAGTTTCTATTAACAGCTAAAGTGTTAGTTGGCCTAGATTTTTTTTTTAACGAAGTTTCCTTTTTTTGTTTTTATATATATTCATTGTATACCACAGAGTGATGTCACAACCCTTATTTGCATACCAGTTGGCTTATTTGCATGATTCTCTACCATAGAGGAAGTACAGTGAATTGTTTGTTTTTATTTATTTATTTATTTATTTTACTCTAAAACAACTTTTTAAAAAATTGTTTGTTTGTTTTTTAGCTGTTTCTAGCTACAATTAATGTCACGGATCAGCCAGCATTCCGGTTCTCACTTGATTTTTAGAGCTGTCTCTTGTTCCGAAGAATGGCGCACGATTGAAAGTGTAGTTATAAAGCACTGGCACTGGGGACTCTTTCCAAAGACTGTTCTAAATACTTGAGTTTTTTGTTTAGAGGTTTATATGATTAGTAGTATTAGTGTCTGCAGTACAAAGCCCAGAGCGAGGGAGCTGTCAGTACAGATGTGATTAGAGTTGTTGCTCTTTTACCACACCTGAATGAGGTCATGGTGTAGTCATCACCCTGGTTGTAATCTGCAGCGTGAGCCGGCCCGTGTCAGAGCAGGGCAAACAGAAAGACGTGAAGCGGAATCATCTGCTGGACCGGCGCAATTTGCAAGGCAGGAGGAACAAGTTGAACCAGTGAAGCAGCTCAAATTTAAATCAGCAGCTCAGCTTCTGCAGCGTCGTGTCAAAACCTTGCTGCAATTTCTCCTGGAGATAAACAGTGATTAGATGAACTGAGGCATGTACAAAAGAATCTTAAGCTTGATTGAGGCTTCGTACAGTCGGCTGTTTTTCTTTTAACACATTTAGTACCTAAAGTACTTTTCAGCCTCTGTATTTACCTGGCAGGGGGTTTACCCAAAGTGAGTTCTGAATTCCTCAAATGTGGGAATCTGCTTAATCAAACCCATGTTTAAATAATTTGAGTGTTTTCTGATGTGAATTTGAGTCATTTGAGTTGATTGATACTGGTCCAGCTGATTAAATGGCTCTTGAGGACTATAAAAATGTATCTTTTGCTTTATTGATTTATTTTTCACACAAACACAAGCCAACACAATTGTCTTCACTTGTCTGTTCTGAAATACTGGAAATCCTCATCTCAGATATTTGACTCGTCACAGACTGTGTGTTGAATGAAAGCGAGACGATGCTTATGCTTAACCACAAAGTCAATAAATCTTAATGCCGATCTAATGACTGGTGAATATGCAAATCTCAGACTGAAGCGAAATGATTTCCTGATTTAAACACTGACCGATTCTTTAAACCAGAGTGGAGCGAACCTTAAATCTTGATTTTGTTTCTCTTTTGGGGACTTTTAAAGTTTTGTTTAATATTGTGGGACTTCTGTGAAACTGTTTCTTCTTTAAACACTTATTCCCTCACCAACCTTTATTTTTTTATAAAAACTGTTAACAACCACCAATTCGGCTCAGTGGTATTCCTCTTTGTGAAACAGCATCAATTATTGCAGTTTACAGCTATTATTTTTTTTACTTTACCCCGAGAAATCAATACCGATAGTTTTTCCGGCTTCTGGTCCGCCTTCGTAACGAGGGCGGCCTCTAGAGGCGAAAAACTGTACTGTTTGTTTTTACACGACTACATGCTGCACAGAGAGATCTATATAAAATTTACTGTTTATTTATTATTATTTAATATCTTCTTTTTCTTCTTTCAGCTTCTCCCATTAGGGGTCTCCACCACGGATCATCTGTCTCCATACCCCCCCTGTCCTCTACATCTGCCTCTTTCACACCAACTACCTGCATGTCTTCCCTCACCACATCCATAAACCTCCTCCTTGGCCTCCCTCTTTTTCTCCTTCCTGGTGGCTCCATCCTCAACATTCTCCTACTGATAAACCCCATGTTCCTCCTCTGCACATGTCCGAACCATCTCAATCTCACCTCCCTCACCTTGTCTCCAAAACGTCCAACATGCACTGTCCCTCTAATAAAAATGTATTTTTAATTCTGTAATCCATATTTTTCATTTAGCACATTTTCAAGATTCAGTACTGTTTTTTTATATTATATAATTTTAATAAAAAGTTATTTTACATGGAATGTTTTAGTTTTTTTTTTTTTATCCAGTATCTATTTTAAAAACTATTAATTGGTAAATTAATCAGTTGTTGTCAAGTACAATCCAACCTACCGATTAACAGTCAAATCCACTATCAGAAAAAAAGCAAAAATGTTTAATGCGACTTTTTTTTCTCCAATTAAAAAACTTAATAAAGCACTGACCAATCAGAGTGATGAGGACTTAAAGTGGGCGTGGTTTTGTTGAATACATTGTGGACATAATGCGTGACTGGGAAATTGATCAAAGCATCTTACAAACGATTTTCATTCACGTTAATTGACGTTTGCGTTTTCTTTGTACGTGAAGGTTGTTCGATGGAGATTTTAACATGGAGTGTTGCTTTAATGAATCATTTTCATGCTTCATAGATCGTCACGTTTGTCTCCTTGTCCCTCTGCTTTGCAGTTATTTGTCTCCCACCCTCGCGGTGCGAGCGATCCCGACCTCGTTTTCAAGCCGAGCTCGTGCGCAGCAGAGATGTCTGAAGGAGAATCGAAACAAGCTCCAGTTCAGACCTCTACCATGGAGGCGACGTCGGAGCAAGGCATCTCGTCAGTGTCTCCGCCGGTGTCCACGGTAACGCAGGCACCTCCAGCACCTACGACGGCCACCGAGGACGAAGAAGAGGAGAGCGAGGATGAGTCGGAGATCCTGGAAGAGAGCCCGTGTGGGCGCTGGCAGAAACGCAGAGAGGAGGTACTGCATCATGACTACTTCTTTTATATTACATTGTATTGTGAGTAGCGTAATGGAATAAGGAGTCGGTAAACAGGTTGTTCCTTCACCCCCCCCCCAGGTCAACCAGAGAAACGTTCCAGGCATCGACAATGCCTACCTGGCCATGGACACCGAGGAGGGTGTGGAGGTGGTGTGGAATGAGGTCATGTTCTCCGAAAGGAAGAACTTCAAAATGCAGGAGGTACGACCCACAGATGTATGGAAAATAGGATAAACTGATGAGAAGACAATAATGCAGAAATAAATCAAATCTCCAACAGTTAAGAGGTTAATTGGAAGGTGAAAGCTTAAAAGATCCAAATGTTGCGAGTTCAAATACCAGCCACACCAAGCTGTCATTCCTGGGCCCCTGAGCAAGGCCCTTAGCTGCTTAGTTAAAAAGGGGCGTCTCCCAAACACCCATTTATTCAAGGCTCCTCCCCCAAAAGTTATATTGTCAGGACAGCTATGATGTCATAGATCTGAAAACCTTTACGTTTTTCTGACGGTGGTTAATCGATATAAACGTTATGCGAATAATTAAAAAAACTTATTTTTTGTATTCATTATCGAAATACTTTATTGATCCCACAGGGAAAATGTAGGGTTGCAGTCGCTTACAGTTAAATCATAGTAAAATCAAATATAGGAAATTTAATTTAAAACATAAACCTCACGTTATATGTATTACTGTATATATGTGTGTATTTAGTATAATATATAAGTATAGATTCTGTACAATCTTATTGAAATTCAGAATGCAGGTGGTAAGTCAGACTGCAATGATACAGTTATATAAGTTATTGCACATGTAACTATTATTTTTATTGTGATTAATTCCTGTACTTATGTAGTTTTTTGCGTATCTGTATTTTACTGAAGTATTTCCATTTGGCGAGACTTTTACTTCACTATATTTCAAAGTTAAATATCGTATTTTTTTGCTCACATAGAAACATTAGGAACATGATCGCCATTATAAATCATAGTACTTTGGATACATAAGTAGATTTGAAGCCAAATACTAAGTACATGGTCTGTCCACTTTGTCCACCACTGCTGAAATTATTGCCCAAGATATTAACTTGCCCAAGCGTGGCATTAGAATCTATCTTGTCTATATTTAACACTCAGGGGGGAGGAGTTATATAGTTTAATGGCCACAGGAATAAACGATCCTCTGTGGTGCATCGTGGTTATGAAATTGTAGAAATTATAACCACAAAGGATCAATATAAATATAGAATAATGCATTTCTATTTATTTACATAAATTTACATAGTCTTCTTTTTTAAAAATGTAAATAAATAGAAATGCATTATTCTATATTCTCGTCGTCATGGTTTTTGTTTTTGTTTGTTTATTTTTTTAATTAATTTTTTTCTTCTCCCCACATCCCGTTCCCTTCAGGCACTTTCCAAATTGCACCACTGCCCCTCCTCATAGTTTTGTTTTCAGTACAATTTGCTCCCTTTGGTAAACACTCAATTACATTCAGTTCTTCCCTTCAGCTATCTGTGAATGCTCTGTACACACACACACACACACACTCACACACACACTCCTGCACTGTAATTACAGCCAATATAATAACTTGCTTAAGGATTAGTCGTTGAACTGGGATTTGAGAAACACACTGCAACGATCCGCTCATGATTTATAGATCTGGCTGGATATTATGTGTACACACACACACACACACACACACACACACACACACAGCCTCGGCTGTGCTCCTGTTCTGGCACGTCTCACTGATCTTCCTTCTTCTATTGGGACACAAATTCAGAGCACGCAAACGTTTTGCCTCCCGGGGTTTTAACCTTCACAGTCAGATGCAGCGTGACTACTAGGTCATGTACTAACACTAAACTTTGGATTGAGTTGCAGGCAAACAAAGCAAAGTTGTTGTACTTTATAGCCTCACCCCCTTGTACTTTTTTTCTCTCTACACACACACACACACCACAACATGCTTCTATTTTTAGTTCGCTTTTAATTAATTGATGAACATCCAGTGCCGGTCATAAGTGTGGGTTTTGTGAGACATGTGCACTTTTCTGTTGTTTCTATGCAACACATTACGTAACAGTATAAAGATTTCCTTTGACCAAACAACAATATAAATGTCCAGAAGTTCCACGCTCAGCAATCAGACATACTTCTTGCCGCTTGTAAAACTTGCTGTTCTTCACCAGGTTCTTGTGATCCAGTTCATCCCAGAGCAGTTCAACAGGATTCCATGATGGAGAACATTCCAGACGAGTCTGCTCTTTAAAATAACGCTCACAGAGTTTAAAATATTTTATAACGTTACTTCAATCACATGATTGCGATAACATTATTAGTTTCAAATCAGGTTTATTCGATATGCAAATTAAGCTGATTATGACTCTCTTAAACAATGGAAGGGGTTACACTTGTGGGAGGAGTTAGAAGCATTCCTATTTGCATATTTATTAAATCTGTGGTGTATGTATTTTAAGATTTTAATCAAAAATGTGGACCTTTTTAATTATTTCTAAACTTATTTCAGTCACAGGGTGATTTCAATAAAATAATTGGTTGCACATTAGGTATTAATATGCAAATTAAGAAAGGGGTGGGGCATGTAGGAGGAGTTAGAAACATTCTGATGTGCATATTCATAATTCCGCATTATAAAAGAAATTCAAGCATGTTTCCAATGAGCGGAATTGGAGCCTTGTTGGTTCCTTTTCTCTTCCCGGAACAAGGCTCCAAAACAACCCCAAACCATTAAGGGTCCACCTCCATGTGTGACTGTGGGGGTGAGGGCATTCTTCTCACATCATCTCTCCTGTTCTCCATCTTGAAGAAGTTTTTGCAAGACAATAATGTCCCATCTGGACTTCTCAATTTTTTTTCCAGTTTCACTGTTTAATTTTTGGGTGTTTTTGATGAGTTTGTTGCATAGAAAGGAGCATGTTTCTCAAAAGCCCTGAAAGACTAGATGTTTCCAATCTTTTGATGTAGAACTGTATGTATAAGGCTCTTGAGTTTCTTCTGAGAATTATAAGGCTGTCTAGGTATACATTTCAGGCAGGCAAAGCTATCACATCTGTATATTTTTATAATATTTACAAACTCGTGAGTAATCTCAATCGTGTTCCTTTTGTTTCCAGGAAAAAGTGAAAGCAGTGTTTGATAACCTGATTCAGCTGGAGCATTTGAATATCGTGAAGTTCCACAAGTACTGGGCTGACGTGAAGGAGAACAGAGCCAGAGTAAGTGAAAATCATTTTTTATTTACTGCATATGTGCTCTAATCGTCTGCAGGTTTTCCCTCAGAGCTTTGAGGAACATTTTTGGACCACCACATTTTGGCAAATCTCCAGACTAAAATACACTACATGGACAAAAGTATTGGGACACCTGACCATTTCTCAGCCATGTGTGGTTCTTCCCCAAAATCTTTACCACAATCTTTATATTGGGTGGCTTGATGCATGACACTGCTCCTGTGCACAAAGCCAGCTCAATGAAGATATGCCTTCCATGGGTTGGAGTGGAAATGTTATGGAGCTATGGAACACCTTTGGGATGAATTGGAACGCACACCTACATCAGACATCACTCACACTCTCACAAATCTCCAGAAAAATGGAGACTAAATGTGGAATGGAATGTTGAAAAAGCATGAATCTTATGGTCAGGAGTCCACAAACGTTTGTCCTTTTAGTGTCCATGATTGTGGTTTTGTTGACCATTAAATTGGTGTAATCGGCTACTTGTTATAGAATAACCCACCAGGTGAGTTAATGTGGTGCTACTGCTGATATTCTGAAGTGTTTCCATTACAACAACACAAATCAGTACTTTTTATCCATTTATAGTTACACTTTTTTTTTTTTTTTTTTTTTTTTTAACACCATGATCATAAACATGAGATTAATTTTTTGACAGTTCAACAAACTAGACTATTGACTTACTTTATAAACGCCATATTGCCTGTTTTTGATCGATTTCGCCCCAAAAAATAATTTCGAACTGCTCCGTTTCGCTTCTCTGAGCGGTAGTGAGTCATTGCGATTGAACCGAATCATTTAAACAGGTGATTCATTCAATCGCAGATGATTCACTTATTAATCTCACATTTGAAGTATCCTCTCGTTTTTTGTTTTTTTTTGTTTTTATAATCTCGAATATCGGAATTTAAAGTTTTATGTTAAAATGATCAAAACATTATTGATGAATTTGTAACTAGAGTTGCAAAAATGACAGAAATTTTCAAGATTGGAAACTTTCCATGGGAATTAATAGGAATAAACGAGATCCGATAATGTTCGAATAAAATGTTTGAATTTTTTTATTTTTTTTTTATTTGGTGAATATCCCACACTCGTACATGTTTAATACTAAGTCTAGATTGCTTGAAGACATATTACCGGAGGTTTGTTTATAATTTGTCCTGTAAACCGGTGAAACGGTGCGCTTAGTTTGTGCATAAAAAAAAAAAAAAACACGTTTATATCAAATTCTCACGGTGAGAATTTGTGAGAACGTTTGTTTTTTAACCTGGAATGACCTTTTGTTCTTTCCCACCAGGTTATTTTTATAACGGAGTACATGTCCTCGGGAGTCTGAAGCAGTTTCTGAAAAAGACGAAGAAAAATCACAAGACTATGAATGAAAAGGTATGAACGTTAAACAAAAACGTGAAGACGAACGTGAGTATTGACTAAGAATCTGTATTTTAAGGTAAAATATCTGTTCCCCTTATTGTCTGCTGTTTCTTTCAGGCATGGAAACGGTGGTGTACCCAGATATTATCTGCTTTAAGGTCAGACATAACGCTCAATATTGCATTACTTTATCGCCCCCTTGTGCCTGTAGTAGCTAACTGCATCTTACCTGATCCTCCAGTTATCTGCATTCATGTGAACCCGCTATTATCCATGGGAACCTGACGTGCGATACCATATTCATACAGCACAACGGCCTCATCAAGATCGGATCAGGTGGGTCGCAGTTCAGGGGCCGTTCAATATCAATATACTTTCACTTGCTCTCCATCCATCTCTCTCTGCTTTATGCCCTTATTCTCTCTTTCTGTCTCTCACTCTCTCTTGTTCTCTTTTTTCATAGCTTCTTGCTCATTCTATTTCATTCTCCTCTCTCTCTCTCTCTCTCTCTCTCTCTCTCTCTCTCTCTCTCTCTCTCTCTCTCTCCTATTCCTCTCTATTTTTCATTTTTTCATTCTCTCATTCTTATTTTCTGTCTTTCTATTTTAATTGTCTCTCTCTCATTCTGTCTTCCATTCTTTTCGTTCTCTCATTCTAATTCCGCTCTTCTCTCTTTTGTTCCTCTCTTTCTTATTTTCTCTCTTCGTCATAATTCTCTTATTCTCTCTTTCATTCTCTCATTCTTTTCAGTCGTTCTCTTTTTAATTGTCTGTTTCATTCTCTTACATTCTCTCTCGTTTTCTCTCTTATTATATTTTTCTCTTTTGTTAGTTCTCTCTCTCTCTCTCTCTCTCTCTCTCTCTCTCTCTCTCTCTCTCTCTCTCTCTCTCTCTCTCTCTCTCTCTCTCTTTCTCTCTCCCCTCCTTCTGTCTCATACTTTCTCTCTCTCTCCCCCCTCATTCTGTCTCGCATTCTTTTCATTCTCTCATTCTTATTCTGTCTTTCTGTTTCTAATTGTCCCTCTCTCATTCTCTGTCTCTCGTCCCTTATTCTTGGTCTCTCCCTTTCTAATGATCTCTCTCTTATTCTCTTTCTCATTGCCTCTTATTCTCCTTTCCTCTCTCTCATTCTTTCTGTCATTCTCTCTCACTCTTCCTCGCTCTGTAAACTATTGATCAAAATGAATGAATATAAATGCACTTTGATGGCACTGTATATGATTTATGATGTACGTCACATTGTGCGTTATAACTGTGTTACTCACATCTAGCAGTGGATTATCCCTTAAATATCACCAAGCAATAGTTCCTCTGTTAAATGAGAAGTGAAAAGTGGTGTCTTGTATAAATACTGTAATTTTTTTCCTGTAGTTGCTCCAGACACCATCAACAATCACGTTAAAACCTGCCGAGAGGAACAGAAGTGTCTGCATTTCTTCGCACCAGAATATGGCTGTAATGGAGCTTTTTTTCTCCTAATCGAGCGAATACACAGATTTGGTGGTTGGTTGTAAAATATCCTGTCAAACTGGTACTCAATTTTGATATTTTCTGCCTCTTTGTCTTCCACACCTCCAGCCGTCGCGAACGTCACCACAGCCGTGGACATTTATTCCTTTGGAATGTGTGCCTTAGAGGTGAGTGAGGAGAAAAGTGATGAGTGGAGAAGAAATCCCTCCAGTCATCCGTTTCATCTTCATGTTTGTGTTCGTAGATGGCCGTGCTGGAGATTAGCAACGGAGAGACGTCATATGTGTCACCAGAAGCCATCAACAATGCTATTCAGTCTTTGGAGGACCCCTTACAGAGAGTAAGTCCAGGATTAGCGCTGAATCCAGAGTGAAGTGCTCATTCTTACATCTCACAACTTTCTTATATGAGCAATGAACTGAGATCTAAAACCAGGATCAGTACCAGTTCATTCTCTCATTCACTTTCTCTTATTGTCTCATTCTCTCTCGCTCTCATTCCCTTTTATTCTTTATATCTTTTGCTGTATCTCTCTCTCTCTCTCTCTCTCTCTCTCTCTCTCTCTCTCTCTCTCTCAAACTCTTTCGATGTCTCATTTTATTTTCTCATTCACTCTCTCATTCTCGCTCCTATACTCTCATTCTCTCTCTCTCTCTCTCTCTCTCTCTCTCTCTCTCTCTCTCTCTCTCCCCACTTTCTCTTTTGCGGTCTCTCATTCTCTCTTTTTGCTCTCTTATTCGCTTGCATACTCTCTCTCTCTCTCTCTCTCTCTCTCTCTCTCTCTCTCTCTCTCTCTCTCTCTCTTTCTCTCTCTTCGCTGTCTCCCGTTCCCTTTTCTCATTCTCTCTTTTCTCGTTCCTCTCTCTCAAATCTCACATTGTTTTCATTCTCTCTCTCTCTCTCTCTCTTCGCTGTCTTCCGTTCTCTTTTCTCATTCCTCTCTTTCATATTTTCTTTCATTCTCTCTCTCATTCTCTTTTCTCATTCCTCTCTTTCATATTTTCTTTCATTCTCTCTCTCTTTCTCTCTCTCTCTCATTCTCTCTCTCTCTATCATTGTCTCTCATTCTCTCTCTGTCTCTTATTCTCTTTTTCTCATTTCCTCTCTCTCATCATCTCTTTCTCCTTCTTATTCTTTCTCATTGGAAATCTTCGATGGCGTATTAAATGCTTGTGTATGAATCTGCAGGAGTTTATTCAGAAGTGTCTGGAGCTGGACCCCAGTAAGAGGCCCACCGCTCGAGAGCTGCTTTTCCACCAGGCTCTGTTCGAGGTGCCGCAGCTGAAGCTCCTGGCGGCGCACTGCATCGTCAGCCACCAGCGTGAGTCTGGTCTACTCAACGCATCGGGATCTTACTAATAGGCTGATATTTTATTTAATACTTGTTTCTCCTGGAGTGTTCTCTGCATTGGGCTTTAACACAGAGTGTGATGTGTGTGAATCTGCTTTGTGTTGTAGACATGATCCCTGAAAACGCTTTAGAGGAAATGACAAAGAACATGGACCCCAATCGGGTGATCATGGAGATGAAAGAAGTGCAGCTGAAGTGAGTTTTCTCTCTCTCGCCTTAAATAAGTAGGTCAAGCAGCATGGAACCAGGATGGAAAGGCTAATTATATATATATTACATATACATATCTATTCCTGCAGATTGTCCCAGTTTCCAGCACTGGAGCTTGACAAGTTCCTAGAAGATGTGAGGTGAGAACTGTGATTAATAGATTTCTAACGCTCAGCGTTTACATTCATCCCAAAGGTGTTGGTAGCTGCACTATCATTTTGTCTGCCGTTGTAAGAAATGAATCTTTGCTCTTGTCCACGTGTAGGAACGGGATCTATCCGTTGACCGCGTTCGGAATGCCATGTCCGCAACAGCCCCAGCAAGAGACGGTGAAGTCCCCCATCGTCCCGCCCTCTGTGAAAACCCCTACACCAGAACCTGCAGAACTCGAAACTAGGAAGGTGAGTCACACGAGGTCACGGTGCACTTTCAAGGTTAGACGCTCACCATCGCGATCACTAATGATAAAGATTTGTCTCGCTGTGCCCCGCCTGTAGGTGGCAGTAGACACGGATTCTGCATCGAAGTCAAAATTAAAAATAAAGTTTTCATGTTTTGTCTTTTCTCTAAGGTGCTGCAGATGCAATGCAACATTGAGCCTGTGGAGGAAGGAGCAAAACATCACGTGAGGTTTCCCCACACAGAGACATTGTTCATAACACGGCTTATACAACGTCTAATAAGTTGTTTCTTCTTCCTTGAACAGTTGACCCTTCTGCTAAAGCTGGAAGATAAGCTGAATAGACATTTGAGTTGTGATTTGGCACCAAGTAAGTAGCACATGGTTTGCACATACACTGGGGTTTGGATACGTGTAAAGCGTTTTTTATTTGCATGAGACCGACAGAACTGATACAAGATTAGAGTATAAATCCACTAGGGCTGGATTTTTATTACGGATAATCTGATACCTTGCATGGAAACTCATGTTGCTTTTTTTTTTCACGTGCACGTCTTTGTGTGCAGATGAGAACGTACAGGAGCTGGCGGTGGAGCTGGTCCAGCTCGGCTTCATCAGCGAGGTAGGTGCTCTCAGCGCGCTCGGCGGGCGTAACGTGGAGATCCGATCTCATTTACATATTTGAATTGGATCAGATCTTTTGTCCATATAGTGTACACTGGTAAACAAATAAGATTTTTTCTTCCTCTTGGATTCGAGAACTAATATCCATCCGCCGTTTGTGTGTGTCACAGGGCGATCAGCCGCGTCTCACCACCGTGCTCGAGGAGGCCTTCTCGAAGTTCTACAGCCGTAACGGCACTCTGAATCCCGTTACCGTTTCCTCGTAGCAGAGAGGTGAAGACGGGTGTCTCTGTTTCTCCGCCGCTCCTCATCCTCACCCACGGGACGGGACTCTAGCACGCATTCGCTCGAAGGACTGGGCGGAAGTGGCTTTTTTTTTTTTTTTTTTTTCGCAGGGAACGAATCAGGAGACCCGGCGCTTGCACGGCTATCCCTGCATTTCTGTCGTTCTTCACGCTGCTGTAGGTGGCGCCCGAAAACTGTCGCCTGACGTTCGTGTAGATTTATTTCTCTCTCTGTAGCCACCTGCTTCTCTGAGAAACAACGGTTATTGTTGAAGTCAGTATTACAAGCTGTGTTCCTTTTTTTTTTTTTTTTTTTTTTATCATCACGATTACTTAACAGTATCCCTCTCTGGAATTGGGTTGAATATGTATAATTATTTTGGGTGGTTTATCATCAGAGCCCTCGTTTTAGAAGCAGGATATACGTGAGCCGATCTTCAAAACGAGAACGAACCCGCCGGGTACCCAGCGGGTATCGTTCGACTTTTTGACGCTTTTTCTTTAATCGATTTTAGGTCATACAATGAAACTGAAGAAAAAAATGATTCGTAACCCTGTGGAAGATGCATCCCGAAGGTACGATTAGGTTTTCTGTTACAAACGCGCTGAAATGCGCTTAATATCCCGGTTTAAACGATTTCATAATCAGAGCGTCTTTGCTATAATTCTATATATTATATAATTAATTCACCTAAGACAATACTGTGAATGAGAGGGGATTATTATTATTTTTTTTTTTCTTCGACAATGGCTGGTAGGTTATTTATCATTTACATTCTACACAAGGAATTAAGACGTGTTCCACTTTCTCAGCGTTTTAACGACTCTGTGAATGTATGAATTTCTTTCGTTTGCTGTATATTTTGACCGACGAGGTTTTTGTTTGTTTTTTAAATGTATGTGTGTAATGATAGGGGGCACCCTCATCGCCCCCTCCCCTCATCGCCCCCTCCCCTCATCATTTTCTCATGTTGTTATGAAACGTGCCTTCTACAGACGAAAGTCTATTCCGGTTTGAAAAGGCAAGCTCAATACTTTTTCCCGCCGCTCGCTGTCTGGTCAAATATATATATACGTTCCTGGTTCATGCTTTCTACATGGGTTGTAGATCAGTCAAGCTAAAACGCCCGGCTGCAGAACGTGGGTTTTACAGACGTGTGTGCGCTACAGGAAAGTGGAAGGTTCTGAAAGTGTATAGATGTATAGCGTTTGCGGTTGCTGATGTTTTTGGAGGTAAAGCTGGAGAGGTCCTGTTTATTACTGGTTTGCACACTTATAAACCCCTCCCCACACACACACACACACACGCATACTGGATATTAAGACACTTGGGTTGTGATTGTGTTGGGCTTCAGAACATCTGAGCGTCAACGAGGTTGTATTACACGTATACGAGGAACTTCGATCGGTTGGTCAGTCAATCATTCGATCAAGTTCGAGATCATGGCATTAATCACAAAATATGGAGATTTGATTAAACACGTTTCTCTTTCTCAATTTCATCCTTTATCCTTCTAAACACCTATGGGATGTTCTTTGTTCAGAAGCACATCACACTCTCGTGTCTGGAAATCTAAAAAAAAAATTGTAATAGTTCATTTTTTTGTGAGATAAAATGATCTGAGTTATTGTTCTACCTGAATCATTTTATTTCCTGAACGAAAAAAAACAAACAAACAAGGGGGTCTGACTG
Organism: Silurus meridionalis; assembly: GCF_014805685.1. NCBI lineage: Eukaryota > Metazoa > Chordata > Actinopteri > Siluriformes > Siluridae > Silurus > Silurus meridionalis. The sequence goes on from NC_060906.1 coordinate 22,778,088, forward strand.
CTTTTACAACCCACTTCTGTTCCTGTATCTTTTACAAAGCGCAAAATACAAAACGACACCGTTGCACCATTTCTTGATGATAAAGATGACACTTCTTCAAGTTTCCGAGTCTTTTCTTGCATTAGGAACGAAACGAGCACAAAAAGATTCACGCGAGTGCCGACTTGTAGTCCGTTATAGCAGCTATAAACATCCTTTCTCTCTTCAATCACACATTGGTGTTTTCCTTCCTTTTAACGAGTGAAAATCTTTCAGATGTTGGTGCGAAAACGCCGCTGTCTCAAGAAGACAAGTAGAAATGATCAGGTTAATTGAACACCATCAGGTCACACCTGATTCTAAACAAATCAGTAGCTGAGTTAAAGATATTTTGAGATGACGAGGTCGAAAATTCTTCCTTTTATACAATCTGATTGCAGGGCAGTGGTTTGATACGGATGAATCTATCGTTCATAAGGCTTCAGTTTAAGTAGTTATTAGAATTGAAGTGACACAATTTGTACAACATCTGGAGTTTGCTTTATGTTCATTGATAAAATGCAAACTAAACACTTTTCCTTGTAATATACACTACATGGACAGGTTTGTGGACACCATAAGATTAATGCTTTTTCACCATTCCTTTCCACCTTTAGTGCACATTTGCTGTTCTGATAAGCTCCCACTCTTCTGGGAAGATGTTCCACAAGATTTTGTGGAGATTTGGTGAAGATTCATTCAGCTACAAGAGTGTTAGTGATGAAGGTGAGAAGGTGAGGAGACCTGGGGTGCAGTCAGCTTGAAAACATTCATCCCAAATAAGATCAATGTGGTTCAGTAGCTCTATAGCAGGAGATCTTCATGGAGCTGGAACAGGTTTGGGTTTTCTAGTCGAAGTGACTCCAACTTTGTGGTAGAAGTTTATGGAAGAACCACATACGAAAAAGCATAAATTGTATAAAACCCATTACTGAAATAGGGAGAAGAAATAGACGGTCTGTTAAAGAGCGTTCAGAAAGCGTTGTTTTTTTATTTTTATTTTATTATTATTAATTGTTCCAAAAGATCTTGGAAGAAAACATTAGCCCTTGCACAAACGCACAATTAAAAAACATCAAAACTGAGCGTTAATTTGTTGACTCAGAAATCAGCATGCAGACCAAGACCATCGATTCTGTATCTCTTATTTCACGAGGGAGAAGGGGAGAAGGTACATCGAGGCAGAAAAATAAATATCTCATAAAAAACACCTCATCGACACGTTAAAATCGCGACAGGTCCCAAGACGTGAAAACGTACAAATTGAGAAGTCGTCGACTTCCTTTACAATGTGTATAATGTAAAAAGGAATACAAAACGGTACAAAGCACTTGAATATTCACATTACTGACATTAGGTATTGGCTTTTTATTGGTTGAATATTGTATTGAGGCACAACACGAGTCATTGAGCCTGATATTTCTTCTTCTTTTATGAAAATATTCACCGACTCCGGCTGAGACTCGGGGGAGGGACGGGGGGGTCAATTTGTCCGAAATGCTGTAGTTACGATTTTTTTATTTTATTTATTTTTTTACGAAGTAAGTTCAGAATGAAAAATAATTCGCCTGCGTGGCTTCATTTTCTTCATTAGCACCACAAATCGGACGTGCAATCAGCATCGTGTCCTGCAGAACATCTGGCTCGGAGCCGTAAAACTCGCCGGGTCCGGGAGAAATTTCAGAAGTGTGTTCACTTTTATTCGGAGCGACAGGACAAACTGATTCGAAGTTTGAAACCGATTCCATTTTGCGTCCTTTGTTGTGATTCTTTTATTTCTTCAGACACTGGTACATGAGCCCTCGTGGGTTCAGGACGTAGCGCTCTGAGTTGAGGAACTTGAGGTACTGTGGAGCGGTTGAGCGCGGAGCCACGTAGGACACGCCCGGAGAGACGGCCATGACCTCGGCGATCTTCTGCTTCATCTCCTTGATCTCCTGGTCTTGCTTCAGGAGTTTAACTGCATGCAAACAAATACAGATAAAATAAGTGTCTCTGATTGTGGGACAAGAAGACAGAATCTGCTTAATTTTGAAGAACATTGGGATATTGACAGGAAGGGATAAAATGAGCGGGGAGGAAGAATTAAATAAATTAAAGACATAAGAAATGAGGAAGACTGGAGGGTAGAAACGAGATGAGAAGGGAGGAGGACTGGAGGGTAGGGACGAGATGAGAAGGGAGGAGGACTGGAGGGTAGGGACGAGATGGGAAGGGAGGAGGACTGGAGGGTAGGGACGAGATGGGAAGGGAGGAGGACTGGAGGGTAGGGACGAGATGGGAAGGGTGGAGGACTGGAAGGTAGGGACGAGATGGAAAGGGAGGAGGACTGGAGGGTAGGGATGAGATGGGAAGGGATGAGATGGGAAGGGAGGAGGACTGGAGGGTAGGGACGAAATGGGAAGGAGGAGGACTGGAGGGTAGGGACGAGATGGGAAGGGTGGAGGACTGGAGGTAGGGATGAGATGGGAAGGGACGAGATGGGAAGGAGGAGGACTGGAGGTAGGGACGAGATGGGAAGGAGGAGGACTGGAGGGTAGGGACGAGATGGGAAGGGTGGAGGACTGGAGGGTAGGGAACGAGATGGGAAGGAGGAGGACTGGAGGGTAGGGACGAGATGGGAAGGGTGGAGGACTGGAGGGTAGGGAGCGAGATGGGAAGGAGGAGGACTGGAGGGTAGGGACGAGATAAGAGAGGAGGAAGATTGAAGGAAAGAGAAAGGTTGAGGCTTGTGGGATGAAAGGAGATGAGAACGTAGGAGTAATAAAGGGGAGGTATGAGACAAGAAAGGAGGAAGATTGAAGAAAAAAGAGAAGAGATCAGACGAAAAAAAGGGGAGGTTGAATTAAAGGGGAAAAGATGCAAAACAAGGAGCATAGAAGGGCTGAGATGAGAAATGAGAGGAGAATGAAGGGAGGGGATGAGGAGAAGGAGGATTGAAGCGATGGGAAGACAGGAGATGTTCATTTTATACTTATGGACAGAGTCTCCAGATACGACGGTGATCTTTGAGACATTCGTGTTTCGTGTGAGACACTCACCCTGTGCTATCTCCAGCTGTCTCCTAGCGTCCCCAGCGCTGAGAACAGGTCCAGTTTGAGACGTGTTTCTGCGCTCAGGTTGTACTCTAAATGCTGAGCTTTATCCTGCAGAGAGGAGAGCGCGGAGAGCAAGGCGTCGGCCTCCTGCTCCGTACACCTGTGTTTCTGCAGGGACTGAAAAACAAACAGGAAAACGTTGTGAATGAGATGCAAACATCAGTGTCAGGAGAATTCACATGCACAAACTAGTTTATCGTTTACTTCTGCCTGAAAACCATCCTGAATTTCATTCCTGGGCAACTTTAGTTCAGCGTAAGATGAAGGGGAGGAAGACTGAAGAGGAGGGAAAAGAGGATGATTGAAAAGATGGGAAGAGAAGTAGGAAGGATTGAAACTTATAGACAAGAAGGGAGGAAAATAAAAGGAAAGCAAGGAGATAAATAAGAATGATTAAAGTGAAGAAAAGAAAAAGGACTGTTAAAGCGATGGGATGAGGAAGGAGGAGAAGGATTGAGGGGGAAAAAGATAAATGAGGAGAATTGAAGAGAAAGTAGAAGAATGGAAGGAAAGGAAGAGATAAGAAAGGAGGAGTATTGAATAAAAAGAAGATAAAAAGAGAAGGAATGAAATGAGAAAGGAGGAGGATTAAATGAAAGGGAAGAGAAAGGGAGCGAATTCAAAGGAAGAGATGAGAAAGGAGGAGAATTGAAACAAAGGGAAGCACTGAGAAATGTGGAGGATTGAAGGCGTAAAGATCCCAACCCAGCCAATAGCAAAACAGCATGATAATCAATTAACAAAGTGTAAAATTCTAACCAACAGGAAGTGACTGTGCCTCAGGATGCTCTGCAACTTTGTGACATTTTGTGATCCTTTCAGGGTAAAAATTATCCACACAATCACAAAACAATGAAGATGGACCCGAGTCAGGAATTTGAGGTCCTGTCATGATTGCTATCCTTTTTTTGTCCACCAGATGTCCTTATTGGTCCGTCAGGCTGTTCTCCATGTTTGTTAGATTAATTATTGCCACGTGTGTTTAATTGTTTGCGTGTATTTTCTCTAAAGGAGACTTTTCGCCCGAGGTTTTGAGTAAATCTTTGTTTTTCCTTTTTTTTATTGTGGATTTAAACTCAAAATAAAAATAAAATAAAATAAAAACAAGCCAAGGAACCGAAACCCAGGGAGAAAAATACATCTTCTTCTTTTGGCTGCTCCCATTAGGGGTCGCCACAGCGGATCATCCGTCTCCATACCCCCGTCCTCTACATCTGCCTCTCTCAACCCAACTACCTGCATGTCTTCCCTCACAACATCCATAAACCTCCTCCTTGGCCTTCCTCTTTTCCTCCTGCCTGGTGGCTTCATCCTCAGCATTCTCCTACTGATATACCCCATGTCCCTCCTCTAATCATGTCCAAACCATCTCAATCTCACCCCCCTCACCTTGTCTCCACAACGTCCTTCATGCGCATCCTTCTAATAAACTCATTTCTAATCCTGTCCATCGTCGCCACTCCCAACGAAAACCTCAACTCAGCTCTGCTACCTTCAGCTCCACCTCCTGTCTTTTACTCAATGCCACTGTCTCTAATCCATACAACATCTCAGGTCTCACCACAGTCCTATAAACTTTCCCTTTCACTCTCACAGATACTCTTCTATCACAAATCACTCCTGCTATCACTCTTCTCCACCCACTCCACCCTGCCTGCACTCTTTTCTTCACTTCTCTAACACACTCTCCATTACTTTGCACTGTTGATCCCAGGTACCTGAATTCCTCCACCTTCTCCACCTCTTCTCCTTGCAACCGCATCACTCCACTGCCCTCCCTCTCATTCACACACATGTACTCTGTCTTACTACTACTGACTTTCATTTTCCTTCTCTCCAGCGTGTATCTCCACCTCTCCAGGCTCTTCTCAACCTGCTCACTACTCTCACCACAAATCACAATATCATCCTCAAACATCATAGACCATGGAGACTCCTGTCTGACCTCGTTCATTAACCTGTCCATCACCACTGCAAACAGGAAAGGGCTCAGAGCCGATCCTTGCTGCAGTCAAACCTCCACACTGAACCAGTCTGTCGTTCCTACTGCACACTTCACTGCTGTCACACTGTCCTAATACATGTCCTGCACCACCCTCACATACTTCTCTGACACACCAGACTTCCTCATACAATACCGCAACTCCTCTCTTGGCACTCTGTCATACGCTTTCTCTAAATTCACAAATACACAATGCAACTCCTTCTGACCTTCTCTATACTTCTCCATCAACATCCTCAAAGCAAATAAGGCATCTGTGGTGCTCTTCCTCGGCATGAAACCATACTGCTGCTCACAGATGGTCACCTTTTCCCTCAGCCTGGCTTCCACAACTCTTTCCCATAACTTCATGGTGTGACTGATCAACTTTATTCCCCTGTAGTTACTGCAGGTCTGCACATCTCCCTTATTTTTAACGATCGGTACTAGAACACTAGTTCTCCAGTCCTCAGGCATCTTCTCACCTTCCAGAATCCTGTTAAACAAACTTCACTTTTAAAAACTCCACTGCATCTCTCCTTAACATCTCCATGCTTTTACAGGTTTGTCATCTGGTCCAACCGACTTTCCACTCTTCATCCTCTTAATCACTGCTCTCACTTCCTCCTTACTAATCCTTTCCACTTCCTGTTTCACCATCTCCACACTATCCAACCTTCTCTTTTTATAATTTTCCTCGTTCATCAGCTGCTCAAAATACTCCCTCCATCTTCTCAACACACTCTCCTCACTAGTCAACACATTTCCATCTCCATCCTTTACTGCTCTAACTTGCAGCACATCCTTCCCAGCTCGGTTCCTCTGCCTGGCCAATCGCTACAAATCCTTTTCTCCTTTCTTAGTGTCCAACCTCTCCTACAGCTCCTCATATGCCTTTTCCTTAGCTTTCACCACATCCCTCTTCACCTGCTGCTGCATCTCCTTGTACTCCTGCCTACTTTTCTCATCACTCTGTCGATCCCAATTATAGAACTCGGGTGGAGACCATCAGCCTTCAGTAGAACACACATAGCAATAAATGGGTGACATCTAGTGGTCAAGGAAAGTATTAAACGAAGAGAAAAAAATGGCGGAAGACTAATGCAGGTAGCTCAGTGGTTAAGATGTTTGACTTCTGATTGAAAGATTGTGAGTTCATATCCCAGCACCAACAAGCTGCCACTGCTGGGCCCTTGAGAAAGGCCCTTAACGATGGGTTTCATGAGGTTGGAAAATAATCACAGATTATGTGTTATGATAAAAGGTGGAAAAAAACCCGGAGAACACCGATGAAACCCAAACGGACATGAAGAACTTCAAACCTTGAGCAAATTCATCACTAAAAAAGGATTTAGGTTCTTAATGATGTGAGAAGGTTCTCCATTATCCATGAAGCATACAAACTGTTGCGCTCAGTCGAACCTTAAGTCCAGTCCAAAAGAGCAAGAGCACGAGACAAACCAACCATGAATGAAACTCCTGCAAATGAATCCATCGATATTCTCAGATGTTTACCTCCACTTCTTCTTCTAGCGCTAGCACTCGATTGTCTTTTCCCTGATAGTCCAGCTGTAGCTGTTTGTACTCTGCGTCTAGATCTCGAGCTCTTTTCCTTAACAGCTGCGTCTCGCCGTGTTCCTGCCTAGATGAGAGAAAACACAGCAAGTGTGAGTCGACGTAGAGCATCACGTCTTCATGAGCTGCTCCGAATCCTTAGTGTGAACCCCACATTATTATCTCATGTCTATCTTTTTGTCATTGGTAAGAAAAAAATTTACCGTAATTTCCGGACTATAAAGCACACCCATATATAAGCCGCACAAATATTTTTATTTTTAACATAAATAAGCCGCACCTGTGTCTACACTGAAACTAATGAACTTTACACAGGCTTTATTGAAAGACACGTTACACACGGTGTAACGGGTGAAATATGTTGTGCTTCCTTTAAGAGCAGAGCGGTATTTTGTGAAGAGCCTGGCACAGCATTTTTCCGGTATTACTGCATGTGTGCAAGACCGAGGAATATGTCCTTATTATTTTCTGATGCTCATTTCTAAGTTTCTTTGACTAACCCTTAACGCCGTTACCAAGAAAAATAAAAAAGCACGAGTTTTGGAAACCTGTCTGTGCTTATATGATTTCTGTTGTAACTGGAGTTAGTGAGCTCTCCCTTCACCCAGACTCAACGCGTTACAACGACTTGTATCTAAACAGTAGCCGACCAAGAAAGTCATTGTTCACTGTCTTCCTCCTTCCTTTACAACTATTTATCTCGGGAGTTTATCTTTTGGCATCGTCGTGCGTAAAAAAAAACAACTTTTTTTCTCCCGAAGCCGTGCAGCTCAGAACACAGGTAAGGTGCGTTTTTTCGTTTCCGTTCGGAAATTTCGTTGGTCTAATGTTATGGGGTTCAGTTTTTTGGCTTGAAGTTTGTGAAACCGGAAAAACCAGGAAAAATTCATAAATTAGCCGCTTCGTTGTTTAAGCCGGTTCAAATAGTCCGAAAAATACGGTACATTTGCTCAAGCAGCTGCACTGCAGTATAAAAAAAAATCAGTCATCTCTAAAAATATTAGCACCCTTAAATTAAACGAATGGGAAACGAGTGGCGTAAATAAGTCATCGTAGCAAAACAGGTTCATCTCACACGGAAAATCCGAAAGCGATATAACATGTAATTGAAGTCAATTTATTCTAAAATGTAACTCTTTCAAAATGCAAGAAGTGTCATAATTATTGGCGCCCCTGCAATCATCCATTTCCCAGTATTAAATATGAGGTGGTATGAAAAAGTTTCGAGACAATTTTGTAACACGCCAACAGATGGCAGCACATGGCCGCATGCACAGTCACAGGAAGCACTGTCCTTTCTAAGTCGGTGTGACAAAAGACATCGTCCTTTTAATCGTACATTGAGACTGTGTGCAAACTGAGCTCTCCTGAGGTTCTCGCTGGAAACAACATGATCTCATCCATCCAGGTGCTTCACACATTTAGAAAAGAAAACAATACTGGGAGCACTGTATTGCTCTGCAAGGGGACTATTCTTTTGAAGGTGATGTGTAACGTAGATAGATGAAGTACTTCCTTGTAAACAGAGCGAGTCTCGAAACTTTTGATACCACCTCGTATGGGAATGAGGAATGTGTCCCCTCCACAGAAAATCTCCATACGTGTTCTATATTTGTTTCATTACCTGTTTGATGCATTGCGTAGTAAAAAAGCTGCCTCGTCAAATTTCTGGGCTCGAGCTTCTACGAGTTGTTTTTCTACTGCTAATCTGCTCTCTGTCTCCGTTCTGACTTTCTTCTCCAGCATGGCACAACTCTGCTTGTCCTTCTGCCTGGATTTGGTCAGATACTGAAGCCTGGGGGGAAAAAAAAGAAGTGAAGAAATGACAACTAAACAGATTAGTCATTAAACAGATAACACGGAGAGAACGATATGTTCTCATATGTTCTGTCATAGTAGCACAACATGTCATGACCTGGATCAGTGATGGAGAAGCACAAGCAACAGTAAAAACCTTTTTCCATATTAACGACTAACATGGGAAATTCTTTGAACAGTATTTTAAAGAGAGAAGTAAATGCAGTATAAAGTTTTCAGACCTTAAATACAAATCTACTGTTATTTTTACAGCATTTAGCAGAAACCTTTATCCAGAGCAACCCACAACGAACTCATTTAGCAGTTAAGAGTTATGTAATGCTGGAATTTTACCTCAGGATCTAGTAATCAGAAGTCCAACATTATGTCCATTGAGCTACCAATGATCATGTTCTTTAATGATAAGTTTTTACACCTCACTGGCGGATTTTAATGATTATACGTTGAAGAAAGCGCTCACTTGTTGTGCAGAAGTTCGTTGGCGTGTCTGAGCAGCGAGACTTCAGGCCGCAGGCTGTTCTCGCTGTTGGTGAGGTTACAGACGTGACTGCGTAACTCCTGCTCGTTCTGTCTGCTTGTCTGCAGCTCCACCTTCAGCTTCCTCATCTCTTGCTCCAACCTGCAGATGTAGACCATGTTCTCATTTACTGCATCGCCACATTATATTTCTAAACATCATAAGATACATGAAGAAAAAAAAAACATGATCGCCACTAAATTACAAAGAAGTCAATCAATTTCGAAGATATAAATGTTGATTATTTGCACATGAGGAACCTCTTTTTAAAGGTATAAAGATAAAAAAAAAAAAATTATATATTTAATATAATATCTAAAATCCAAAGTGTGGATGCAATTCATTGATAGAAAATGTACACTATATGAACAAGAAGATCGTGGACACCAGGCCATAAGATTAATATGCGCTTTTTGAACGTCCCATTCCACATTCATTTTCCATTTAGCTGTTTTAAGAACCTCCACTCTTCTGGGAAGATGTTCCACTAGATTTTGTGGAGATTCATTCAGCTACAATGGTGTTAGTAAAGTCAGGTACTGATGTAGGTGAGAAGGTGAGGAGGCCTGGGGTGCAGTCAGCATTTACATTCATCCTAAAGATGTTCAAGAACTCTAGAGCAGAAGATCCACTCCAACCCATGTAAATGATATCTTCATGCAGCTGGCTTTGTGCACTGGGACATTTTAATTCTGGAACAGGTTTGGGTCTTCTAGTTCAAGTGAGGGGGAAATTTCATGCTACTGTACAATTGTGAGCTTCAGACTTCGTGGTAACAGTTTGTTGAAGAACCACAATACTTTTTTTTCCATTCAGGATATGAATAAAAAGTGAAGCTCTATACTGGGGTTAGTACTCACTATAATATACTCACATGACTGCACAGTCCTGTTTTCACTCCTCATATAACAATACCTCAGATAATTTATATTAATATACATCTGATTCCAAATCATGCTCTTTTAGTTTGATTCAAGTCCTGATTATTTCTTTGTTTACTGTCCTCTTTTTTAAGATTTTAATAAACTGGCTGATTTATTGAATTATTCAGTATACTCTGAATTGTCCTGCAAATCCAGTGATCCTTCTTTTTATCCACTTTTATAGCATTTGGCTTTAAAAAAAAAAACGTATAAAGTACGACTTTTAATTATGTCGTCTATACAATGTAGCAGGGGTAAGGGCCATGCTCAAGGGCCCAGCAGGGACCGCTTAGTGGTGCTGGGTTATAAACTAATGACCTTCCGATCAGAGGTTTAACAACAACTGATGTACTTTAAGATTATGGTGTGAGATTATTAACAGGCATATAACCTCAAACATGGAGTAATAATTAATAAAACAAGGGAACTGATACAAGAAGTAAGGTGAGGTGTAACAGACATATGAGAAAACACACTGATGAAAATCCAAACAAAGGCACATGACGTGGAGAAGATTAGATTAGATTAGATTTAATCTAATCTATTTAAAAGAGTAATCTAAACAAAACCATAAATCGAATTTGTGACAATTTTAGGGTTAATATAGTTGTGTTTTTTTCTGGTTCTAATGCAGAAAAATAAACTTTTTGTTCCATAAAGTACTTTTTAGTTTTCTTGCATAATAAATCCCTGTTTTGTTGGTGCCTGTCAGATCACAGCCAGTTCCATTGATCTCCAAATCCCAACACCCTGTTAAGCTCCAATGACGATGGATTTGGACTGTATTTAATATAAACAGTAACATATTCATGCAGTTGCAATGAACAGTTTTTGCCCTCCAGCAGGGAACAGTTGGTAACTTCAACAACTCTAACTACAGTGAACATTCAGTGTCACCTAGATGAAGATGGGTTCTATTTTGCGGCTGGTTCCTCTCAAAGTTTCCCACTAGAAAAACTTTGGGATCAAAGTATAGGGAGTAAAGTCTAAAGCAAAAAAGTACAGTCGTATTCTATTTAGTTCTGTCCAGCTGCTTTGGGATGATGTTCTTTGTATACCAATAACATTGAATGGAACTGAATTGAACAACGATTGCGACCTCCAATTATGGCCGCTATGAACTCCATGTTCCCCAACAACCTACACACACATACACACACACGTTCCCGCATTGCCCATAGGATTCTTTCACACTTCGCATAACTTATACTGAAACCGATTGATTCGAACTATGTTTTTGCCTGCCATTTTGGATTTGATTGCTTGGATGAATGACTGTTTGATGGAAGATTATTTCTCCACAGAGTTCCCCCCATCTGTCATGAAACTAACATGTGCAGAAAAAACAGACAGAGACAAAATAACCACAAAAACAAACAAAAACCCCCAAGTCAGCACCAAGCTACCGATCATAAATTTTAAGTCAATGGAGTGGGCATTGGTGGCAGCCATATTTGAAGGCCATATCTAAAGGTTGTTGGGATCTGGAGTTCCCACCTGTCTGTGCTCCAGTATAAATATCTGATAATCTTACTTCGAGATCTGCTCAGCATGAGGATTGTGAAGCCCCTGGATATTTGCGCTCCGCTCTCCCGCTTCTCCGTTGAAGCTGATGGCTTTTGAGTTTTTAACTTTCTTCTCCGGTTTGCTCAGGACAATGTTCACCGAGCTCCTTTGCACTTTCGCTTGGGGACCTCTGGAGACTCTAGAAGCTTTCACGATTTGCTCCTCGTGAGGCAGGTGTTCGTGAGCGTCGGAAAGCTGCGTCGAATGCCCCGAGCGCGTTTCGGCGTTTCCGTGCTGCTTAGATCCCTGAGGGTTCGGCTCTCGTATCCTGCCGTCCCCTGCGTCTCTGTCTGTCCTCCCTTGCAGCCTGTGGAGTTGGAGACAGTCCTCGTGGTCCTGCTTATCCTCTAATATGACGGCGTCGTTCTGACACGTGTATTGCATCGGCCCTGGTTTGTTTCTCCATTTGGATTCTGGAGGAAAAATATTGCTATTAAATCTCTATTTTGTAAAGAAGTAACGAATGCATAAGTGAATAAACTGCTTGCCTTCCAACCCGGGTTTCGGGTAAAGTTGCGTGTACGGAGGTAGAGGATGTTGCAGGAGATGCATATGCAAGTCGCTCTCGTTCTGTACGGCTTTTTGTGTGCGAAGTTTCAAGATGCCGGAGAAGTAGCATGTGGCATCGAATCCCATGTACACCAATGGATAGCCAATACTGCACAGGTGAAGAAGAACATTAATACTTTGTCTTTAATGGGTAACTTTTTATAATGTGGGGAAAACCATTACACACACACACACACACACACACACACACACACACACACACACATGGGTATTGTACTCAAAGACAAATAAGCAGCTGTATTCTTGACTTCTGACTGCCTTTTGATTGTATTCCTTCATTCCTTCATTTTAACAATAAATTAAAATCCCATGTATTTTAGGGAACAAGCACAAAGAAATCAATTTCAGACTCCACCACATTTTAAGAACAACTTAACCGGCCCTCAGATTCCATTAACTATAGTATATTTATCTCTTTTCCATCGATATATTCGTTACTATTTCTTTTAGCCAACATCCTATATCTGGTAAACATACACTTTAAAGAAATAAGCCGTCTTGCGTGAAGAATTTGTACATTTCGAAACATATATTCCGTCTTTCTTTACTCGATCTCCTCAGGATGTGAACGAAATCAAAAGATTAACGGTGACAGTGGAACGTTAACGCTGAAGATCTTCTCTATCGTCCCTTTCACATCGTTCCAAAAATTCTTGACTTCTTTACATTTCAATCTACAACGATGAAGCTCTTAAACTCGCTGCGTCTTAAGCAAGCGTACAAATGGCAGATTTCATCTTAAGAAAAGACCACCAATGAAAATCACTTGAAATTGGATGTTAGATCAGAAATCTTCTTCTTCTTTCGGCTTCTCCCATTAGGGGGCGCCACAGCGGATCATCCGTCTCCATACCCCCCTGTCCTCTACATCTGCCTCTTTCAAACCAACTACCTGCATGTCTTCTCTCACCACATCCATAAACCTTCCCCTTGGTCTTCCTCTTTTCCTCCTTCCTTGTGGCTCCATCCTCAGCATTCTCCTACTGATATACCCCATGTCCCTCCTCTGCACATGTCCAAACCATCTCAATCAAACCTCCCTCACCTTGTCTCCAAAACTCCTACATGTGCTGTCCCTCTAATAAACTCATTTCTAATCCTGTCCATCGTCGTCACTCCCAACGAAAACCTCAACACCTTCAGCTCTGTTACCTCCAGCTCCACCTCCTGTCTTTTACTCAATGCCACTGTCTCTAAAAGATGTTAGGAAATGAAATGAATAAATAAGCCTTTTTTCTCTCTTTCTTTCTTGCATGTGCTCAGCAGTGGTGGACAGTAAGAAGTAAATGTAATTACTAAAGTAGTATTTTTGTGTATCTGTACTTTAATGAAGTTTTTCCAGCCATAATAAATCGTAATACTTTGGATACTTAAGTACATTTAAAGGCAAATTCTTTTCTTCTATTTTTTTTCTCAAGTGAAAATTTAAAGGGGGACTTTGATGTTTACTGGAGTCACATTTTACTACTCTGCTTTATCTACATGGTTTGTGTTCTTCATCCATCACTGACTAATAGGCTGCATGAATCTACAGTCTGAAAGTGTAAATATGTTGTGGTTAATTTTAGAAAAATCCAATTCATGTAGAAGAAAATGGATTAAAGAATGAAAGAAATCTGACACACCAGTGTGCAGCAAAGAGGTGAGAGAGGTTGGCGTATGGATTCTTCAGGTCTCTCAGCCTGAGCGAGGTCTCCGTGTAGACGAGAAGAATCCATAAAGTCACAGTTGACAGGCAGATGCCTTTCTCTGAAAAGGAAACAAGAGAGAAATGGATCCATGAAATTCGACGCCGCACATTCTCCCTGCTATAGAAACTGTAATAAAGTAAAAGGATTAGTGAAAACGAATTACGCTACTAATCAGATTTCTCAGGTTTCTGGTTACGAGGAGGTTCTCCTGCTTACCTGTGTGCCATATGTAGTTGAGTAACACGTATGTGCTGGCTGCAAAAAACAGCCAGTGTAGTGGGACGAAGATTAAACAGAATATATCCAGCGTAAAGGCCGCACACACGAACACCATACAGATGGCCTGAGAAAGGAGACGAAAGATCAGTGAGATACTGAAGCATCGAGTGACGTGTGAAGATTGTTCATTGCCAGCATGAAGATGTGAATTGCTCCAACCAAACGTCTGAATATCTCAGCAAAACCGATATTTAATTAATATATTATACTTTTTTTTATCCATTTATAGTCACATGCAATGTGGTGTAAAGTCCCTGTTTCGTAACGCTTTTGTTTGAATGGGTTACGAAAGAAGCGAGAACACAAAGCAAAACGATAGCTTCTAGTCCTTTTTATCCGTTTATAGTTACATCACAGGAGAGATTCTGTATGGAGGAGTGGTCTCAGATCCCTTGCCATGTATTCTCCAACCTCATCAGGCATTTTAGAAGAAGACTGAGAAATGTTCTCTTAGCAAAAGGAGGTAGCACAAGGGTGCCATTAATTGTGCCACAGATATATATATATATATATATTTTCCCGAGGATTTTTAAAAAGTCTTTGAAACAGAAGATCAAACAAAAATGTCAAGAATAGAAGATGATATCTCACAGGATTTCCAGGGTGGGGGGTGGGTGGGTGTTCAGATGGGGGTAAATATGACCAAATATAACCCAGTTTATTTGTTTACAGTTGAGTGGTGGAACATTCAAGGCTCAAGTCAGCTCTTGTTATGGTTTATTAAGACAATAAAATGCATCATCCATCATGTAATGCAGTATAGAAGCTATAGCATGTAAACTTCTCTGTCCTGCAGATGTTGGAAAAGTGCTGACACTGGAGACTCCTTCCATAAATGTAGAATAAACCCTCTTGCTTACATGTCCAGAAAACAGAAAACGTTCTGTCTATTAGAAAGAGTGCATTATAATAAACGTATTATCAGCGGAGTGACTGTCAGAGCTGCTGGATAATCAACATTTATGACATTATCCAGAGCGACTTATAACTGAGCCATTGAGGGTTTTGCTCAAGGGCCAGGCAATAGCACCTTGGTGGTGCTGGGATTTGAACTTGTGACCTTCTGCTACCACCTCAAGCTTCCCAATCAGAATCAGGAGTCTGGCAGAACTGATGTATAAAGCGCTAATGACGCAATCTAGAGATGATCACTAATGAATTCACTTCACATCTATGAGAAATACAGTGGCATCCATTAATATGGGTAAATATGAGCAAAGAAATCAATGAAACATTATTTTATGTTGAATGTTTGGATAAATGTGCAAAAATGCTTCACAATTAAGGACATCAAACATTCCAAAAAAAAAAAAAAAAAAAAAAAATATATATATATATATATATATATATATATATATATATATATATATATATATATATATATATATAATTTTGTATACATTTTTTCCCCTGCACCCTTCTGTATGGAGGAATGGTCTCAGATCCGGTTGGACTAATCGGATCTGAAGGTAGTGAGTTTAAATCCCAGCCACACCAAGCTGACATTCCTGGGCCCCTGAGCAGGGTCCTTAACCCTACGAATGCTGTAGATGTACGTTGCTCTGTATAACGCCGTCTGCCCAATGCTGAATGTGTAAAAGTAAACGAAATGTGTTCTCCATCCTCATCAGGTATTATAGAGGAAGACTCTGTGATGTTGACAAAGGGATCTGAGATCATTTCTCCATACAGAATCTCTTCAGAGCCGAGGTCCATGCTGGTGGACTCGACTTTTCATTACATATTATTTTTTAATATAAAACTGTGCTTGCAATCATTTGCTATCCACAAGAGCAGTTATTATTGTGAGTAAAACTATAAAGACAATATTCAACTGAAGAGGAGAGTCCGCCAGCGTGAACCTTGAAATTTGAAGGATTCTGTATGGAGTCTCTGATCCTATTACCATGTGTGCTCCAAAAACATCAGGCATTAGAGAAGAAGACTCAGAGCTGTGATACGACGAACATGGTGGTACACGTATATATTTAACAACGGTATCCTTTTCTATAAGTATGTAAATTGTTAGGAACCAAAAAACAGACTTTTTTCTTGTTGAATTTATTGCTTTTCTTTCATTTGCATATCCAGTAATGTTGGGAAGCTGGAGGTCAGATATGATACAGCACCCCTGGAGCACAGACGGTTAAGGGCCTTGTTCAAGAGCCTAAAAATGGCAGCTTGGCAATACTGGGGCTTGAACCCCCAACCTTCTGATCAGTAACCCAGAGCCTAAATCACTGACATTGTATATAAGGATATAATAATATGTATTAATAGCGTGAATGTGAAGGTACCTACCAGGCCGTGGCAGTGGAAAGTGGTGTAAACGGTGCCGAGGAAGAGCCAGCAAGGCCACAGGTACTCCAGCCTGAACTCGAGAATAAAGTCAGCCAAAAGCACAACGATCCACACGGTCATGAACTTCAGGAATGAGTACGCACTAGAACCAAAAAAGGGAATAAGCAGACAGAAGAAATGAATGAAAAGATGGAAAGGTTGAGGGAATTCACATGGAGTACATTCTTAAACTGTTACCACAAATCTGGAGGCAAACAGCTGTATATTACACAAAGCCTGTGCACAAAGCCAGCTCCATGAATATATATGCATTCTCCAGGCCTTATCAACTCACCTAAACATCAGTACCTGAGATCACTAACACCCTCCTGTCTAAATGGATCTCCACAAATCTTCACAAAATCTAGTGGAACATCTCCCCAGAAGAGTGGATGTTATAATAACTGTGAATGGGGAATAAATGTGGAATGGGAAGTTTAAAAAGAAGCACATAGCAATCGTATGATCAGGTGTGTATAGTGGGTGTAGTAAAAATTACACAAAGTGCAATTCAGAAAAACAAAGTTTCAGAAAAAAAATTCCTGCAGACTTTTTTGCTGATTATGTCTGAGTTTTTCTGGATACTATGTAAATTCACTATCAATTCTGAAGTTCCCTTCATTTACTGCATATCGTTCTATATATACACAGTATATAACACACACACACACACACACACACACACACACACACACACACACACACACACACAAGAGGATTCAAATCAATGTTGTATATATAGTTTCTAACAAAGACACCATGGTACACATTATAGACATGAATAATAAATAGAAATGTATAAATAAAATATTTTTATATTATAAATATGGACATAAATATGTGTTTTATGCAAATATTTAGATATAATTTACATTAATTTTGATGTTGAATTTGATCGTTTATTTGTTTGTTCGTTAGAGGGCCATTTCGATTGATTTATAAACTTACCATGGATGATGAATATATAAAATTAAACAATATTAATCACTATAATCATACTTATATTTTTGTTTTAGATTTTTTTGTGAGACAATGCAAAAGAATTATTTTATATTTATAATTTTTTTTTATCGTGCTATCATTCTAATTATTATAATTTAGTTATTATTATTATATATTTTATATTATTATTATTATGATATTTTCTGAGTGGAATATACTATACTTTGTTTTATTTCTTTTATTTTTTCATTATCATTTCAATGTGTTTTGGAGACAAGGTGAGGGAGGTTTGATTGAGATGGTTTGGACATGTGCAGAGGAGGGACATGGGGTATATCAGTAGGAGAATGCTGAGGATGGAGCCACCAGGAAGGAGGAAAAGAGGAAGACCAAGGAGGAGGTTTATGGATGTGGTGAGGGAAGACATGCAGGTGGTTGTGGTGAGAGAGGCAGATGTAGAGGACAGGGGGGTATGGAGACGGATGATCCGCTGTGACGACCCCTAATGGGAGAAGCTGAAAGAAGAAGAAAAAGAAGGACATTTTTATGTGGATCCTTTGCCCCTGTGCCTTTACCGCCTTAGATGTTTTGCGGATGAGAAGAAAGCAAAATCAAAGCAGTGTGCGTGTGCGCGCGTGTGTGTGTGTGCGCGCGTGCGCGTGCGTGCGTGTTTTTCTTCATGACTGAGCGTGTTCATGTTTTCCTCCGAATTCCTGAGCTCAGGCTTTGCTTTGTTCCAGCGTGTAGAAGACGCGGCGGCGGCGGCGGCGGCAGTGACCGGAGCTCAGGCCGGAGCTGTGGCGGTGCTCAGGCCGGAGCTCAGGCCGCGGTCAGGGCTGCAGTGAAGGCGCTGTGTAGCGGCGGCTCCGGCGCCTCTTTTGTTTCTCACTTCCTTTGTTCAGCATCCTTTTGTGTTCGGTTACCATGGCAACCTCTGATCTCATCACCTGAAGTGTTCTCTCTCGCTCTCTTTTTTTTGACGCGGCTATTTAAGGAACGGCGGAAAAGAAGACACGGAGAACGAACACACACACACACACACACACACACACACACACACACACACACACACACACACGGATTTGGAGCAAATTTGGCACGAATCACCTGTTTGCGATGATTAGATAAAAGGGGAAACATAAATTACATAATTTCGGAGGGCGATCAATGAAATACTGATTTTGTTTGGTCTGTTTGTTTCACAGCAAAACAACAATTGTGCGGACAACAAAACAAAACTCGCACTGGTTTTGAGGCGATAGTGCATTTTTGTTTATTTTTTAAAAACCTTCATATATAATTGAATAATACATCATTTAGAACACAATACATACAACATAATAAATTAAAATTGTATAAAAAAAGGAGTTGAATTGAATTATTTTACTGTTATATTTTACGAATTATATATATATTTTTAATTTTAATTTTGATTAAATATTTTATCATTTTAATTGTTCTTATGTATTATAAAAATATATATATATATATATATATATATATATTAATTTTTCATGTATATCTTTTATTTATATTATTTATTATATTTATTTTATTATTTATTTATAATATAAACGAGCAAATTATTATGGCAGACATTGAATTTTATTGACAGTCTGGGAATTCTTATGATAATAATAATATAATATAATATAATATAATATAATATAATATAATATAATATAATATAATATAATATAATATATTACAGGTGTGCTGCAGGGAGTTCAGGTATTTATTAGTCTATTAGTTATTGATTTGGTCATCAGTGAGGTAACTGCTCAGGCCTGATGATGATGGAGAAGAAGTAGATGATGATGGTGAGGAAGATGGTGTTGTTGTTTCAGCGGGGATGAATTTCTCTCTCGCGCGCGTGCCTGTGTTTGTGTGTGTGTGTGTGTGTGTGTGAGAAGGTGATGATATGGTGGTTGAGAAAAAAAAAACAGCCTTTGAACCACAACAATAACAAGATCATGAACAAAGCGCTGATGAGAAGCTGTTGGTGTTGGTGCTGGAAAATCAAAACCCACCTTTCTGAGATCTTCTCCGTCAGTCTGAGCTTCTTCATCTTCCGGAGCTTGGCCACGTCCAGGCAGCGCTTCTTCATCTTCTGTCTGTCTGTGTTGTGTGTGTGAGAGGAGACAGTGCTGTCAGACTGGCCTCACTGATCCCTTAGAACCTGAGAAGACGCTTTGTGCGCGCGCGTGTGTGTGTGTGTGTGTGTGTGTGTGATGCTCCACGCCGCCACTGCTGCTGCTCAACAAAGGTGCAGCTACACGACTTCATCCCAAACTGCACAATCTTTCACTTAGGAGTGTCCCTAAAGAGTACACACCACTTACCTTAACCTCACCAGTAGAGGGCGCCATATATGTCCTTAAACACACAAACACACTTTACTTCTGTTCTCCACCAGGAGGAAGTGTCCAGTGTGCGGTTTGGGACGGAACCGAGCCCATCAGCCCTCAAACAGTTAACAATGATTGTAGTAATCTTTAGACTGCAATTAATATGAACAGTTTGCATCAATGGCTTACTAACAGTTAGTCGTTTAAGTGTCCATCACTTGAAACTCAACAATGATGAAACTATACTTCACGTTTGGGGACATGACCCCAAGATAAGATTGTGCTTCTTTGAACATATTCCATATTTATTCCTGTTATAAAAAGCTCCACAAAAATGTTCCACTAGATGTTGGAATAAGCTTGTAGGTGAGAAGGTGAGGAGATCTGGGGTGCAGTCAACCTTCCAATTCATCCCAAAGCTGTTCACTAGCTTTATAGCAGAGGATCTTCCACTCCAACCCATGTAATGCATTCATCTCAAAGGTGTCCAATAATGTTGGAGCTCTACAGCAGGAGATCTTCTACTCCAACCCATGTAAACCAACTGCTTTGTAATAATGTCTATTGTATGCAATTGAATTGTAGGTAAGACAGTTAATATTCTACCCATAATAAGCCTTTTTTAAAGACATTTATAGACACTCAGAAATGCACCAAATAAATAAACTCAAAACTATCAGGAGTTTGAGTATTTCTGGTAAAGAAAGAGAAAAGTCTAGCAGATACTGTCGCTAATTCAATAATTGCTTCAGGTAAATAAATGAATAATCTGATCAATTTAGTACATAAATCTTTTTATACACTGACCAGGTATAACATTATGACCACCTGCCTAATATTGTGTTGGCCTCCTTCTCCTGACCCGTCAAACATCAACAACATGAACTTCTTCAGCAGAATAATATTTAATAATATTTTTTTATATTTTGTAATTTAATTGCAGCAAATTAAACTACTTAAAATTCTTAATCAAAAGCTTAAAATTAATGGAAAAATCATGCTGAGCTACAGGAGCTCGTCTGTTGGATCGGACCACACAACCAGCCTTCGCTCCTCACGTGCATCAATGAGCCTCGGACGCCCACAACCCTGTCCACTGCAGACCAGGAACATCACACAAGAGCTGCAGTTTTGGAGATGCTCTGACTCACAATTTGTCAAACTCCCTCAAATCCTTACACTTGTCCATTTTTCCTGCTTCCAACACATCAAATTTAAAGATTAAATGTTCACTTGCTATATATATATATATATATATATATATATATATATATATATATATATATATATATATATATGGACAAAGGTATAGACAAATGTATGAGGGTAACATCTCTTCTTCTTATTATTATTATTTCAGCTTTTCCCATTAGGGGGCGCCACAGCGGATCATCCGTCTCCATACCCCCCTGTCCTCTACATCTGCTTCTTTCAAACCAACTACCTGCATGTCTTCCCTCTCCACATCCATAAACCTCCTCCTTGGCCTTCCTCTTTTCCTCCTTCCTGGTGGCTCCATCCTCAACATTCTTCTACTGATATAATTCAATTCAATTCATTTTCATTTGTATTGCATTTTTAACAATAAACATTGTCTCAAAGCAGCTTCATACAGATAATGTGGTGATAAAAATAAATAGGATGTTCTTTATAAGTGTAAGTTTGTCCCTGATGAACAAGCAGGTGGTCACTGTGGCAAGGAAAAACTCCCTGAGATGGCATAAGAAAGAAACCTTGTGAGGAACCAAGAAACCTCATCTGAGTTGCACCGAATGTCCATTTATTGCAGATAAACGATGTTGTGGGGTGCAGTGATGGTTATAAGAAGCAAACTGTAGTCCTGAGTCAGTGTAGCAGACTGTTGTCATTAACTACAGTCCAAATCCATCCTGAAAGCTTCCGTTCTTTTTTCGGAATTTCATGGAACCAGCCAAGGTGTTAATAAGAAACCATCCCCAGCTGCACAGAGTGGCCTCCAATCGAAGAGAACATCGTCCAGAGGCAGGCCTGGATGATACCCCTGTCCCTTCTCTGCACATGTCCAAACTATCTCAATCACACCTCCCTCACCTTGTCTCCAAAACATCCTACATGCACTGTCCCTCTAATGAACACTAATCCTGTCCATCGTCGTCACTCCCAACGAACATCTCAACATCTTCAGCTCTGCTACCTCCAGCTCCACTGTCTCTAAACCATACAACATCTCAGGTCTCACCACAGTCCTATAAACTTTCCCTTTCACTCTCACAGATACTCTTCTATCACAAATCACTCCTGCTATTACTCTTCTCCACCCACTCCACCCTGCCTGCACTCTTTTCTTCACTTCTCTAACACACTCTCCATTAATTTGCTTACTTACTTACCTGCATTATTTTTATTAACCCCAGGGAACTTGAACTCTTCCGCCTTCTCCATTCCTCAGGCATCCTCTCACCTTCCAGTATCTGGTTAAAAACTCCACTGCCATCTCTCCTAAACATCTCCATGCTTCTATCATCTGGACCTACCGACTTTCCACTCTTCATCCTCCTAATTGCTGCTCTCACTTCCTCTTTACTAATCCTATCCACTTCCCACTTCACCATCTCCACACCATCCAACCTTCTCTCACTCTCATTTTTGTTGTTCATCAGCTGCTCAGAATACTCCCTCCATCTTCTCAACACATTTCCATCTTCATCCTTTATTGCTCTAACTTGCAGCACATCCTTCTCAGCTCGGTTCCTCTGCCTGGCCAATAGCTACAAATCCTTTTCTCCTTCTTTAGTGTCCAACTTCTCCTACAGCTCCTCATATGTCTTTTCCTTGGATTTTACCACATCCCTCTTTACCTGCTGCATCTCCTTGTACTCCTGCCCACTTTTCTCATCACTATGTCTATCCCACTTCTGTTTCTCCAACCTCTTTCTCCTTATGCTCTCCTGCACTTCCTCATTCCACCACCACGTCTCTTTGTCCTCCTTTCTATTTCCAGATGTCACACCAAGAACCTTTCTAGCCGTCTCCCTCATCACTCCTGCAGTAGTTTCCCAATCCCAATACATTTGCAGATTTCAGACAAACTTCTATCACATAGTTATTATCGGGTTTTGTTTGTAGAATTTTGAGGGAAATAATGAATCAGATTAATCAGATTCCAATCAAATAAATTTCCTCGAAAGCAAAAATAAAGTATACACAGTTTGCCTCAATCTGATAAAGATAAAAATGGCACCTTTTTAAAATCAAGTTCTTTCTTTTTTATAGGCTACTCTTAGGTCTGTTGTGTGGATTATGAGATGAAACCTGGCAACCCTGGTTAATTATATTACAAAGTTACTGTTCAAAATATATTTTTCTATATTTTCGCAGTAAATTGCAAATTCAGGCATCAAATTCACTAGTTAGGAGTTACGTCATTTGGTGATTTCCACAATAATTTCAACAGAACCTTTTGAGCAGTTCGGAGTTGTTGCTGATCATGTTTCATGATTCTTCCCAGACCTGCCTGATTACTCGAGATGCCCAACCTCTGGATGGAGTTCTTTTCAACTGGAACCACTTTTGTGGATCTGTGGGTTAATAGTTGTTTTTAGTTCTAATATAGAAAACAAAGCTTTTGCTTCATAAATAACTTTATGAATAATAAATCCTTGTTTTGTTGGTGCCTCTCAGATCACAGCCACTTTCATGGATCTCCATTAAACTCAAGAAGCATGAAGATGAATATGGACTGCAATTCATATTTAGCTACAATGTCTGAGGGCTTCCAATGCTATGGAAAAATTCACACTTGAATCTCCACCAGAGAACAGGTGATAACCACAACAATGTTAGATCTATAACGATGCATGAAATACAGTCACCATCACCAAAATGAGGATGAGTTCCCTTTTGAGTCTGGTTCCTCTCAAGGTTCCTGCCTCATTCCATCTCAGGAAGCTTTTCCCTCACCACCACTCCACATTTTTAGGATAAACTTACTTAGGGATAGAAACAAACTTATTTTGGAAGTGATAGCTCAGTGATTAAGGCTCTCCATTACTAGGGGGTTCAAGCCATAGTATCACCAAGCTGCCAGTCTTGGGGACTTGAGCAAGGCCCTTAAGGCATTTTGGAAACAAGGTAATAAAAGACACGAAAGAGAAGTGCAGAGGAGGGACATGGGGTATATTGGTAGAGGAATGCTGAGAAAGAAGGAAAAGAGGAAAGTGGAAGACATGCAGGTGGTTGGTTTGAAATAGACAGAGTGGTATGGAGACGGATAGTCCGCTGTGGAGCAGCCAGAAAAAAAAGAAAAGGAATCGCCATGTATTTATTTTTATGTAACAGCTGAGGGACAATGTCTATTCGCTGTACACAAAATATAATTGAACTGATGCTTGTTGTTTGTGTTTATATTTAACGCTGACCTCAGATGTTTATTATCTAAAGACGATGATGTAATCTCTTATAAATGGAATTAAACAATGAGACCACCAAAATATATTATATAGAGATTTATAAACCTGGAGTTTAGGATCTTTGCATGTTTCTTCTGTAAGAATCAGGAATCCAGTAGGCCTTCCAGACACGAGTTCAGCACCAGAACCACAAAAGCATAAAGAAGGGAAAGAGATATGTGGTGTGTGTGTAAGGTTTATTTCTGAGTGATGGGGAAAGAGTTCTGGTCCATGAGCTCCCCGACTTTCTCCTGCAGTATGTGCACAACTTCAGCCAGGATAAAGACATGTGTATCGTCCAGGTCCTGGATGATGAACTTCTTCCCCAGAGCTGAGGTTTCATCCAGGTACAGGAGGAACTGCTTCATCGCAGGGTCGCTGTGATTCAAGACAAGAAATGGATTTTATAAGTGATTTATTTGAGCCATGAAACAACACTGACGTTAGACAGAGAGAAGATAAAGAGCTTACCATTCCACAAGAACTCCTTTTAACACATTTACCATCTTTGAAAGCAGAAACTAAACCAGCTGACTGTCCAAATCCCCTGATTGAAGCGTCCTGGAGAGGAACAGGAACACAATGAGGGATATTTTATATATAATTAAACAGTAAACACACGGGATAATCAGCCGAATAGGTGTAGAAATTAAACCTTCGTTAGAAAAACACGATATTTCTGTGCCTACAATTGAAAAAAATTAATATTTATTTTGCTATATAACAATGAAAACACGTTAGAGACCGGGCTGCGCGTATACACCGTGTTTTACGGTATCCAATAGGCGCAATAGAGGAAATAACGTGGTTCTTTATATTAGGTTAAAACGACCAACTTTTTATCTAAAGACTGAAAATAAAACGTGCTATGAAACATAAAACATCGCTATGTTAATGCAAATATGATAAAAAATTATGTTTAATGTCTCGGGTGAGAAAACGTAATATATATAAAGAAATAACGTGCATGAAAGAGTGACGTCTCTGATTTTATTTATTTAAATAATGTATTTATTTATTATATACACGAAATATTCCCGAAATGCACCTCCTATAAAATGTGTATATTTTAATAAAAATAATAATAAAAAAAAAATCGACAAAAAGCGCATAGGATTTACCGTAAAACTTCACATATACGCGCACCAGGAGTTTCCGTCGCAGTCGTGTTCGGTAGCTGTTCTATCATTTTATCCTTCTTGAGCATCATCGCGCATTAAACACTCGTTTGTTCAATATAACACAGCGCCCTGATCAGCATCTTTTAATAATTATTGAATTTATGTATTAAAATATGTTATATTTGTAGAAAACATACTTACAACGCGAGCTCCTGTTGTTTTCCTGTTTTTTTTTCTTCCTGTGGTTTATTTTAGGACGAACTCCGGAACAACAGCGCCACCTGCAGTCCTGGAGTCAAGGACTTTTATAAAAAATGGCGTACTTTCTTTAATTTGAATTTACAATTATATACTAAACAAATTGGAAAGAAATTCGATTAAAATAAATATTTTGTAACCAAGAAAATGTGTAACAATAAATAAAATTACTTTCAAAATAACCAAAACAAGATAATGTATTTTGACAGATCATGACCCTCTTGACCTGTTTGGATGTTTTCCACAGTTTGTAATGTATAACTAAGAAAATGTTGTGAATTTACACATAAAATTGAAATGTGAAGAAATCTGTAGTGTGCCTGAGGTATTCACCCCTGCCAGAGAAAAGCCCATCAACTACTTACCATCAGATATGACATAATTATCCGAATCCACCCATGTTTGGTGACTTTCTTCTCCTTGGTTGTGTTGTCCATCTATTTCTCTACCCATCCATCCCTGCTCACACAACTCCACAATGCACATAGGTCATGTAATGGACTGGAGTCTCTTCTAGACTGTGCAGATGATCATGTAGAAACATCTGAGGTTTGCCTATTATTGTGTTAGTCGCTGCTGTAAGCGGAAATGAAATGAAATTGGTCTGTAACAATGTTTTAAGTAGGTGATATGTGATGAAACATCCACATGAACCCTGAGGATTCCCAGCAGAACATCACCCAGAGCTTTAGATTTGACATTTTGCAGGAGGAAAGGCTGAATTTAAATGTATTTATTTTTAGAACTGTTACAGGAAACCAAAGGTGGTAATATACAGTTCTCCAAACTCCACCCATTTCAAGACTATGAAATCTATACTAACTATATTAACACTGTATGAAAACGTAAGCAGAAGATTAGCATGTGTCTCTTTTTGAACATCCCATTCCACAATCAGTCCTTCCTTGCTGTTACGAGAAGCTCCACTCTTCTGGGAAGATGTTCCACTAGATTTTAGTGTGTGCTTGTGGAGATTTGTGGAGGTTCATTCAGCCACAGTGGTGCTAGTAAATTCTGGTACTGATGTAGGGTTGAGGAGGATCTTTATAGCAGGAGATCTTCTAATCTAACCCATGTGACATGTCTGGGGCTCGTAGTTCATCCTATACAATTGTGCGCCTCCAAATTTGTGGTAACAGTTTGGAGAAGAAGCACATACGTCTGGAAAAAATCAGACGTCCCAATACTTCCAGCCACACGGTGCACTTTATTGATTGCGCTGGTGATGAAATTTTGGCACGGATTTAACCGTCATGTCATTATTAAGAACTCGTTTTAACACTGATCCACACAGAAAACTACAGATCCATTCATTACATTTGAGGTAGTGGCACTGAACATGACGTCAGCAGTACGGTGAGCCTCCATCAGGTTCTGGTGTTCTAGAAAGCATAGATAAGTTATAAGTAATAACCGTTAGAGGGCGGCCGAAAACCAAATCCTGTAGATGAAAACACCGGCTTTCAGCCGATTATGTGTCCCCTGAGAGCGTCCTGAATAAACTGCAGGCTCCGTTTGTACAGAAACGTGTCCTTCTTCTCGGGTTTGCAGATGTTCAGATGATCCACGCCCACTTCTAGGAGATCTCCGACACCCAGATCTGCACGAGGTACAAGAAGATGGGAGTTTAATGAGAATTAATTAGAGATTTTTTCAATATGGCAGTAAGTGACTGTGCAGAATAGTTCTGTTGAGATTTCGGCTGAATTCTTGGAGATTCATGATATCGGCGTGAACAGACGTGACGAACGTGACTCCACTTATCGAGAAGCTGTGAAATTGAAACCAAATAATCGTAGACGACTTCTAAAAAATGCTAATGTCTTCTCCTTACAGAAAACTGCATCTTCAGCTCGTTTATGTGAAACATCCCTGTGAATGAGCTGTTTCCATGGAAACGGTGAGATTATTAGAACGAGCTAAAGCTGCGATTTGAACTTCTGAGCTTCGTCACGTTGCTGTGTGCTGATCTGACGTACCTGCTGAATCGGCAGGAACCACTAATATGTTGATCATGGGGCCGACTGACGTAGGCAGGGATTCGGCAAAGCTCAGGATCTTGAACTCTTTGTCTTTTGCCATGTTGAGGAAATTCTCGTTCAGGTCTCGTAGGGCCGGAGAGTCTGCGTGGAAAGACGAGAATAAACGACCAACACGGACGGAATAAAACCTGATGGACGGGAAACTGAAGAAAAGAGCCCAACCTTTGCAAAGCTCTCGGACTTCTATGGAGGGGAACAGGAGGAAGCGCACGTTCACGGAGTACTCGGCCATGAAGGTGCCTCGGTGAGGGACGCTGTAGAACAACACGCCCTTCGTGTTCTTGACCAAAGAGCTCAGGTCGGGATCCTGAGAGGCATCTAGGAGCATCTTTTTCACCAGCAGGCCTAAAAAAAAGGTCTGTACAGGACCGCTCGTTCACCTGTAGCTAATAAATAACAAACTGACTGGACCAAGGATTAGAAATACATCCTGAACATCTTTATAATCAACCTGTGATTTTGAAACGGATTTATTTTGTAACCGCTTTTGGTTTAAACATCTTTCATTTCCACGTTTTCGCTTTAAATGACCCACAATGCCATGACACCCTGTCATCCCCCGGCCAGGTTTTTTCTCCAAAGGATTCTTTGGAATCGCTTGCACTAGGAGACCCCACAGTGTACAAAGCCAGCGTCATGAAGATCTGCTTCATATGGGTTGGATGTGTTAGATGTGGAAAATCACCTGCTCTTGAACACCTTTGGGATGAATGTAAACTGTGTTGTGTGTGCAGGAAGTTACAGCTCTACCTCTGCCATGTCAATCTGTATTCTATGTGACTCCCAGGAAATGCCTCGGCCTCCGTAGTGTTGTGATGTGTCATTCAAAGTTTTCCCCATTAGATATGATCTTGAATGAAGTGTGATGAAATATGCAGGTTTACCTCTGACCCACCCGTGACTCACCTCCCATACTGTGCGCCACCCAAACCACAGGCCGCTCTCCGACTCCTGCGGCTTTCAGCTTCTTCAGCAGTTCTCCGCTTCGATATGCTAAAGACTTCCTGCATACAACTCCATATCAGTGAACTCACTAGAAAGAATCACCGTCCAAACCGCATTTGTTCTTTCCATTACCTCTGGTTTTCAGCAGGACACTTGGCTTTCCAGTCGCTCAGGTGCGTGTCGTACTCCACAGACAGAATTCTGAGGTTGGGACAGTCGGCTGCTAACCACGTCTGCAGGTCAGAAAAAAACAATAAGAGGACGAGAAAAGTGAAATAAACCAAAGGGGTGAAAAGGTGGACCGCACCTTAGGCCAGCACTCGGTGTAATCCTCGTGTATCCCGTCAGATTTTTCGACATCCGTGAGATCGCAGTCTTTCTGTCGCCACGTTTTGAAGGCGGCTCCCAGAAGGCCGTGTACAAACAGGACGTCTGCGTTCACGGGCTGCCTGCGTTTAGAAAAATAAACCGCCTTTAATATAAATATATAATGAAGATTATTTTTAATCACTAAACAGTTGTTTTACTGATGCCCCAAGTCTCAAATCAGGACCAAAATCTGCCTTGACGCGCACGTCCGGCAATTAAAACCGTCCGTGTGGAAACGTAGCAA
Source organism: Silurus meridionalis (assembly GCF_014805685.1). Lineage (NCBI taxonomy): Eukaryota > Metazoa > Chordata > Actinopteri > Siluriformes > Siluridae > Silurus > Silurus meridionalis. Next base: position 22,807,160 of record NC_060906.1, read on the forward strand.
AAGTTCCGTTTGATGTCCTGATGATTTAAAACACCATAATGACTTTCAAACATTTACATGAATATTTTGTCTTCATGCTTCATGTTGAGTTCGGATTCAATAATAATCAACATACATTTGCATAAAGCCTCTATATTTTTCCATGCCCATGTTGATTAGAGAATTTAAAATTTGAAAAGTATTAATTTATCGTACATTTAAAATGTATGATTAAGTTGCGATTAATCACAGGTTACCTTAAATATTTGAATCAATGGACAGCCCTAATTTATGTTGGTATTTAATACAGTTTATATACATTTCTAATTAATTCCCATAAATAAGTTTCCAATTTCGAATATTTTCCAAATTCCCCAGATGAAGTTCCATGGAACCTGCCTCTGATTTCCCCTCTTTCACCACATTGAACCACATAAATCAATTACCTGGTGCGACACTGTGGATGTAAAACATAAACACCATCCTGGTACTTCTGCACCTCCGTGTCCCGGTCCAGGTTGGCTAAAGCACGTGCAGCGTGGGACGCCTGGATGATGTGAGGAGACTGCGCCATCTCGGCTAGGACTGGCAACCATCCTACGGCAACACAACAGAATCCCCAGATCATTGGTCAAGTTGTTTTAGGGGTCAGAAAACGTATATTGGTTTTCATCTACATCAAAAGAATGATGTAACTACACTACATGGCCAGAAGATGGCGCCGGTGAGATCGGCTGCAGTCATGACGGCTCCTACTTTAATATCAGCACATGGACACTTTAAAAACTGGACTTCTGTCAATATCACTTTCATATACAGATCCATCCCTTCCTGCCTGATTCTTGTACATATATTAATAGTATATACATATGTAGATATATTCTTTTATTTTATATTATTTTTATAAAATATTTTGATTATTTTGATCCCTATTTTTATGCCTAATACTTTTATACTTTTTATACTTTATGCTATACACAGGTCTATACACAGGTCTAAACAGAGGTCTATTAAAAGGTCTATATACAGATCTATACAAAGATCTATATGAAGATCTACACAAAGATCTATATGAAGATCTACACAAAAGTCTATATGCAGGTCTATATGAAGATCTATATAAAAATGTATAGAGAGATCAATACAAAAATCTGTATGATCTATATGTAGATCAATACGAAAGTCTGTACAGAGATCTATACAGAGGTCTATATGACGTTCTATATGAAGATCTACACGAAGGTCTATATGAAGAGCTATATGAAGGTCTATATGAAGATGTTTACGACAGTCTATATAAAGGTCTACGTGAAGGACTATATGAAGATCTACAAAAAGGTCTATATGAAGATCTACACGAAGGTCTTTAGGAAGATCTATATGAAAGTCTTTAGGAAGATCTTAATGACAGTCTATATGAAGATCTTAATGACAGTCTATATGAAGATCTACGTGAAGGACTATATGAAGATCTACAAAAAGGTCTATATGAAGATCTATATGAAAGTCTATATGAAGATCTTAATGACAGTCTATATGAAGATCTTAATGACAGTCTATATGAAGATCTAAACAAAGGTCTATATGAAGATCTATATGAAGGTCTATATGAAGATCTATATGAAGGTCTATATGAAGATCTTTATGACAGTCTATATGAAGATCTAGATAAAGGTCTATATGAAGGTCTTTATGAAGATCTTTACGACAGTCTACATGAAGATCTAAACGAAGGTCTATATGAAGATCTACACAAAGGTCTATATGAAGATCTATATGAAAGTCTATATGAAGATCTTTATGACAGTCTATATGAAGATCTATATGAAGGTCTATATGAAGATCTACACAAAGGTCTTTATGAAGATCTATATGAAAGTCTATATGAAGATCTTTACGACAGTCTATATGAAGGTCTACACGAAGGATTATATAAAGATCTACACGAGGGACTATATGAAGATCTACACGAAGGTCTATATGAAGATCTAAACGAAGGTCTATATGAAAGTCTATATAAAGATCTTTACGACAGTCTATATGAAGGTCTACACGAAGGTCTATATGAAGATCTACACAAAGGTTAATATGAAGATCTACACGAAGGTCTATATGAAGATCTACACGAAGGTCCAAATGAAAGTCTATATGAAGATGGATGTGCGTGTGTGAAGGTTTAGCTGAACCTGACTGCACTATGTCGTTGTGTAAGCTCTCGTTCAGCGCCAAGTTCCCGATGATGTGCAAGATGTTGCGCTGAATCTTCTGTGAATCCCGTCGAAGCTGGTAGACCCTCTGTAAAAGCTGCAGTCCTCCGTTGGCAACGATGTGATCACAATGACTCGGGACCTGTGTTGCAGTTTATAAATATTAATACTGAACTTTATACTCTACACTACGCCATGCTGGCACACGGATGGATCACTGATGCTTTACAGATCTTACTGCCAGCAATCATCATTCAGTTCTTCTTCAGTTCATCATTCAGTATCATCTCTGATATACCTGTATAAAACTGTAATTCATAGAATATTCTACATTATCTTCTATATATCTATAACATCTGTATAACTTTTGTAGTTTTACATACAATGTACACATCTTATATTGTAAATGTATTTCTCTCTCTCTCTCTCTCTCTCTCTCTCTCTCTCTCTCTATATATATATATATATATATATATATATATATATATGGCACGTTACACACATCTAATACAATTTTCTTAAAATTTTCTTTTCTAAGATATATTGTTGTTTTTTTTTTACTGTACCATACGATACTGTATCTATCTGTCCATCTGTCTGCCTGCCTGCCCGCCCGTCCATCAGTCTGTACATCCATACTGTCTATCAATCCTGACAGTCTGTCCATCTATCTGTCTGCCTGTCTGTCTGTCCATTCATTCATCCATCCATCCATCTACCTATCTATCCTGTCTGTCTGTCTGTCCGTCTATCAATCCTATCAATGTCTGTCTGTCTGTCTGTCTGTCTGTCTGTCTTCTGTCTGTCTGTCTGTCTATTCATTCATCCATCCATCCAACCATTTACCTGTCTGTCTGTCTGTCTGTCTGTCTGTCTGTCTGTCTGTCTGTCTGTCTATTCATTCATTTATCCATCCATCTATCTACCTATTTATCCTGTCTGTCTGTCTGTCTGTCTGTCTGCGTATTCATCCATCCATCTACCTATCTATCCTGTCTGTCTGTCCATTCATTCATCCATCCATCTACCTATTTATCCTGTCTGTCTGTCTGTCTGTCTGTCCATTCATTCATCCATCCATCCATCTACCTATCTATCCTGTCTGTCTGTCTCTCTATGCTTGTTATGTGCGCGTGTGTGTTCTTCACCTTTGAGTGCTGTACGAGGGCCTGCAGGCAGAAAGACTCCACCTTCTCAGAGGGGATGGAGGTGAGGCTCTGAGTGTAAGGCAGGCCATTTCCTCCGAAACACCACAACCCTCCCTACGACAGGTTAAAAAACACCTTCTGACCAATCAGATTGAAGAACACAGCAATGCTGTGGTATAAAACGCTCAACACAATGCCACAATACTTTTATGGATACAATGATAAAAACAACAAGAAAAAAAACAAACAAACATGTATTTGATGTGTATAAGTGTGTGTGTGTGTGTGTGTGTGTGTGTGTTCCTTACCCGTTGAGAGGCGAGGGACTGAGTGCTCTCTCTCAGTGCCAGCGAGGTAAAATACTGCACACACTGATCCACCTCTGACTGAGGCAACGAAGCCAGGAGCTGCCTCAAACCATCCTCTATTAGATACTCCTGAGGACAGGAGAACGCAGAATTAACACAACAACGAGATCTCATAACGGAGATGATTTCAACAGAGACACGCCAAAGATATACTGTAAATACACATCCAAATACTTACATCCTCCAGTTTAGGCAGTGAGGGTGGGAAAGGAAAAATCGCAGGTCGACGTTCGGAGTCCGAGCCAGACCTATAGCCGTGCGCTGGTCTATAGACTGAGCCGCTGTCTGGTATTGATAATCTGTGATTGACAGGTCAGTCGGCCAATCAGAAGCCACGCAGAAATAAATGAAATCACAGCGTGAGCACAAAGATCATAAGTTCAATAAGACCATAATGGCTACAGAGATCTATATACATATATATGTAGAATTTGTCTATTTCATTTAAATATAGATTTTTACCACAGAAAAAAGACCCATGCAAAAGAAGTAAATATGCAATGACTGAATGAACATTTAGTTTAATAAAAATCTCTCTCTCTCTTCGTTCCTTCATTTGTTTGTTCATATTTTCACTTCTTCCTTCTTTCGTTTGTTTGTTACTTCGAGTGTTCCTTTTCCGTTCGTTACTTTATTCCTTCAGTCGTTCCTTCATTCCTTGAATCATTCATCCTTCTTTTGTTCATTCCTTCAAGCGTTACTCGTAACTTTTTTTTTCTTCCTTCATCCCTTCATTCCACTCTTTGTTCACTCCATTAGTTGCTCTTTCCTTATTCCCTTCGTTCAATCCATCGGTCGTTCTTTTGCTCATTCCTTTAGTGTTCCTTTATTCCTTCTTTCATTCCTTTGGTCGTTCTATCATTCGTTCCTTTCTTTGTCCATTTCTTCGTTCGTTCCTTCTCCCCTTCATTTGTTCCTTCATTCATTCCTTCGGTTGCACCTTCGTTCTTTCCTCCGGTTGTTCTTTTGTTCCTCCGTTCATTCATTCATTTGTTCCTTCCTTTGGGCATGCCTTTGTTCCTTCGTTCATTCCTTCATTTCTTTGTTCACCATGGACAGATTTTGGATCCACCATGACCCGGGACTAAATCACTTACTGATCACCTACGCCGCATGATAGAGATTTAAGATCTAGTGGTCAATGTCATCACCCGTTTTATCGTCTCTTACCCTGCCAGTGTCTGTGTGCCAGGTCCTGTACGGCCTGCAGGCGCTCGGACCGTCTGGACGAGCGGGTTCTCTTCAGCAGAACCCACAGAGCCAACTCGTTAGGATCTGCATCCTGATGGCTTATGTGCTCTAACACACAAACACACACACACATAAATCACAGGAAAGAAAAAACCCATCTTATTCTACTTAAATAATTCAGCACTAAAATATCTTCCAGGTTCCTCTGCCAGAAGGTTCAGACCTACATTATATAGACAAAAGTTTGTGGGCACCTGACCATAAGATTTATGTGTTTTTTGAACATCTCATTCCACATTTAATCCCCATTTGCTCTTATAATAATCTCCACTCATCTGGGAAGATGTTTTACTAGATTTTTGTGGTGATTCATTCCGCCACAAGAGGGTTTTTAAAGTCAGATACTGATGGAGGTGAGGATGTGAGGAGACCTGGGGTTGAGTCAGCGTGAAAACATTCATCCCAAAGGTGTTCAAAAGGTTTGGAGCTCTATAGAAGGAGATCTTCCACTCCAACCCATGTAAAGCGTATCTTCATGGAGCTGTGTACAGGGGTGTTTAGATGTTAGATTAGGTTTGGTTCTTCTAGTTCATCTGAATCCATAGACACCCTATACAATTGTGTGTCTCCATCTCTGTGGTAACAGTTTGTAGAATAAACACATATGGCTGGAAAGGTCAGGTGTCCCAATACTTTTGCCCATATAGTGTAGTTAATCTTTCAATATGATGAGGGGAAAAAAATCTAGGCTTTACAAAGATCATCTCAGGTGAACACTTTACACATTGACACTAATGTTTAGGGTGTGGAGAACTTGTTATGTAAAAAATAAACAAATAATTATTAGTATATCATTTGCATGATTTGTTGCTTTTTTGCATATTAAAATTTTCACGTAACCCAGAAGGCACTGTATTTACATAACAAACAAACATGGAAACTAGAGGGAGCTCATTACCATCTAAGGGATAATTGAGGACTCGAGATGAAATTTCAATAAGTTTCCTCACTGCTTTATGAAGCTCCGTCCTGGCTCTATAGGTCAGAGCTAAACAAACAAACAAACAAACACATTTGACCCTATAAACGAGTAGAATATGAACAAAAGAAACGAGTCGTAATGTTTTTATACACTAAGGTCATCAGAGAACATGTTATGACAAAAGCAGGAACGTACTGGTCTCTTGTTCGACCTTGGTGATGGGGGTGAGGTAGATAAAAGACTTCTGTTTCTCCTGGAGAATGGCCCGAGTGTCCATGGTGACCGCCTGGTTCAGCTTGACGACCTCGTAGGCGATGAAAACGCAGCCGCTGTGTAAAGAACAAGGTGTAGAAGAAGAGAAAAGACACCAGGTTTGAAGCTGTTTGTAATTTCTTTGTTCAGTCTTCTTGCTATTATAGAAGGTTTCTAATAACATATTTAGAAATAAAACTATACAGTGGTTTAGAAAAGTTTTGGAACTTCTATGGTCTTCTATGGTTGTTAAGAGACACATGCATGTTTCTAGGCAACAAACAGCTATACACGCTCTCCACATCTGGACTGTACGTTCCTCTAAACGTTCAGCTGAAATACTTTGCCGTGTCCCAAGATGTTCTTCAACAGTTGGAGGTTTCTTTATGATTCAGTTCACCCCAGAGCAGTTCAATAGGATTGACTGGGCAGAACATTCCATGATAGATATCACTCCAGACCACTGTTTGTTCTCGAAATAACTCTTACAGAACTCAGACGTACGCTTCGAGTTGCAGTCCAGACGGAATTACATGATGTTGAAGTATGGAAAGGTTGCCATGTTGTTTTTTTTCACTTTCTGGAATAAGTCTTCAATATTTTCTGCTCCAAAACAACTCCACCTCCAGGTGTGATTGTGGGGGTGAGGGAGTCTGATCATATCTTCTCCTCTGTTCTCCATCGTACACAAGTTCTTCTGTTAGAGACAAAAATGTCCCATTTGGACTCCACAGAATTTCAATTCATTCACTCTCCAATTCTTGTGTGATTTTTTTTTTTTGTTGCCTTTTTACTGAGTTGTTGCATAGAAATAAAACACACGTGCCTCAAAAACTATAATACACTCTGTGTCTCTGTATGGCAGAAAATATTTATATTTACCAAAATACTTGATTTATATCAGACTTATCCCAGATCTAGGAGTGATTTCATTTATATGATATTTTTTCAGACCAAATAAAATCATTCGATATGATATTGGAATTATGGGGAGATTCAATTTAGGGTTTTTATTATTATTATTGTATTATTTTAAGGCATATTTTTATTATTACTATTATAAAAATACATTTCAAATAAATATAATATAGCACTATCATTAATAATAATTATTAATATTTAATAATATTCATGAATTAATATTAGTATATAATTAATACATTACAAATAAATATGGTATAGCACTATTATTAATATTTATTAATAATAAAAATATGCATTAGAATAATAAAATAATAATAATTATTATTAATAATAGTGCTATATTATATTTATTGGTAATTTATTAATTATATACTAATATTAATTATATACTAATATTAATTCATGAATATTTTCATATTTATTTCCTTCAGTATTTTCATGATTCAGTATTCATTTATTTTTTTTGAATAGAGATCAGTATTATTTTACATGCAGTGTTATTATAATTTTTTTTTTCAGTATCCATTTGAAAAACTATCGGTTTATTAATCGGTTATCAGCAGGTACAATCCAATCTAGGTATCGGTAAAATCCTCCAGTCTATACTAATATAATTTCCAAAAATAAAATAGAATGTGTCTTGTATTAAAATCCTCCATAAATTTCAAATCAAGCTAAAAAAAAAGTGACATTAATAAATCAGACAATAGAATCCGTACCCCAGTACGACGGCACCCGTTACTTTAGCGACTTTACCTGCAAGCAAGAAAGAAATGGAAAGCAGTGAAATGTATAAAACGGTCCACATGAGTCACAGCTGTGTGCAAATGTTTACACACCCTAAAAACACATATGAATATGAATATTCTATTTCCAATACTACACTATATAGACAAACGTATTTGGACACCTGACTTTTCCAGCCATATAAAGTACTTTTACCACAAATCTTGGAGGTACACAATTGTATAGGATGTCAATGGATTCACTTTGGAGACCAAAACCTGTTCCTGCATGACAATGCCCCTGTGCACAAAGCCAGCTTCATGAGATGTTGTGGAAGATCTTCTGCTATAGATTTATGAACCACCTTTGGAATGGCCTCCTCAACTTCTCACCTAAATCACTACCTGACTTTACTAACACACTTGTATCTGCACAAATCTCCACAAAATCTGGAACATCTTCCCTTATAATAGCAAATGGGGACTAAATATTGGGGACTGCATCGAGATGAAAATGAACGATGCGATACATCGAACTAAAAAAGTATCACGATGCATCGTTTTTGAAATATTTGCGTCAGCAAAAAACGCTTCATTTATATATAATTATCAGTAGATGCGCTGTACTTTTATTATTTCGAAAGTGATGGATGGTTTGTGACCAATATTTTCTAAGTAGGTCGATTTTAAATATATCCTGAGAGTCACAGAATACAGATTAACATGGCAGAGGTAGAGCTGTAACTTCCTGCACACACAGCAGGAAAAGAACGTCTGTTTTTTTGCAATACAAAGGCGTGTATGTGAAAGGGAAATGCGTTAGAAGTCAGAAAGCACTTAAGTAAATTGATGTCTGTCGATTTGCTGTCTGTCTTTGCAGGACATCATATTCTTTCTATTGAATTTCATCACATTGTGTTGAATCGAATGGAGATTATGGAGATTCTCTTTCCTAATGTTCAGGTGTCCACAAAGGTTGTTTGTCCATAAAGTGTATCTATACACTATAATAAGCTCTTTTGTAACCTCAGCAGATTTTGAATACAGGGAAAGAACCAAAGAAGACGTACGAAAGTCTTTCCAGGGGACGACTTTTTTCAGGCTCTGCCCTGTGGAGCTCAGCCTCCGACACGGGATCAGGCGCAAGGCGGCAACCGACATCTGCACAGATGATGGACAAGAACAAACATTACCACTAATTACACAGACTTTGGGTTCTTCAGGTGACATGAGTTCAGGGGCAGTGTTTACACTTGTGCAGCTCATTCGTTTATCATTTTAATGCGAATATTGTGAAATGAAGTAAAGCTCTGAATATGGATCATTAAAAGTGAACAGGGGGCTAAAGGAAGGATTTCGTAAAGAACAGATAGATCTGGTTATTTTTACAGCAAGTCAGGTTTTTAGGTCACAATGTGGGTTTAAGTCAAGACAAGGGCTGAATTCAAAATGGCGCCATGCTCCCTATCTAGTGCACTAATATAAGACAGGACATAACGGCTTCAAGTGCACTTCATATAAAACTACTAGGATTGTTGACATTCAGCCACAGGATTGCTGGAAATCTCCAAGTGGTTTCCCTTTTAGCGAGGAAATGTTTAATCGGGTAACAATATAGATAAATTGGATATATTTATATTTATATATTGCAAAAAATAAAATGAAAATCACAATTTTACCCAGCCACCATCATGTCATCGCGCTTAGGCTTAGGCTTTATTATATATATATATATATATATATATATATATATATATATATATATATAATATAAAGCGAAGGGATCATTTACCTTGTTTTACAGAATTATTAATGCTAGAAATAATGTATTAGAGCTAAAGGGGAATCTCTTCCCAGGTTTCATTTCAGGCAGCAGCAAAACATAAATAAACAGGAAGCGACGCGACATTTATCGTAAACTGTCGCGCAGGACGTAAAAACAAAATGGCGCCTATGTTTTTATTTCTACCGTATTTACGGCTCTCATGAGAACGCTGCTTTATGTAGTTGATGAAATCAACATAAAAAAAGGGATCTTGTTAAACAGTATTGATATTGAAGTTACAAAAGAGAAGTAATAATATGTTTTAGATGGTTGATTCATTTTCCTGCAACATTTTAAAAGTACAAAAGTTTTTGCTTTCAAATGTACTTAAGCACTATGATTTATTATAACTATAATGTTCCTGTTATCATTTTTATCACAAGACTCTTGTTTTAATCACTTGAAGGTTGACTTAAAAATGTTTGAAACTTTAAAGGACTTACAAGTCGGAAAGCAACCAGAACTATGAATACACTCAAAGATCTAAATTCCTCTTTTTTAATGATAAACTATATAGGTATACTCCTCCTTTTTTTTATTTTCTTTCTTTCTTTCTTTCTTTCTTTCTTTCTTTCTTTCTTTCTTTCTTTCTTTCTTAATTAAAATGTTAATGTTATATTTGTAATATTTCATTATGGTGTATTAATGTTAAATGTTTCAGTAATCAATAAAAAATATCCTTTACGACAGTGCCATCTAGTGGTGCACATATGTACAGCGTGCTCATAATCTACAAGAAGTTCAGGGTTTCTAATTAAATTCCTCAGCAGATAAATGTAATTGTTTTATTTTATATATATATAGGTTATTATATATAAAGGTAAATACAGCATTATATGTTGCTGTCCAATATGCAAATTATCTTCTTTTTATTGGCCTAAAAAAATGTAATTAATATAATCAGTCTGCTACAATAGCCTAGGGCTGCAATTTGCATGAACAGTTCTGCATTTAAGTGTCCATCACTGAACAGTACACCTGAATAATAATAAAACTATAATGAATGGACTTTTGGTGATGAGGAAGAGAAGTTCCCTTTCAGGATCGTTTCCAAAGTGTTTCGACGCCGCGTCTCGTTCCCTCAGGGAACCAGGGTTACATACGTAACCTAGAGAAGTTCCCATAAAGAGTTTGGCTCCTCTCGAGGTTTCTTCCTCATGCCATATCTCTAATTCATTCACACTCCTGGAGCAAATGGTGAGGTCAACAAAAGAGATCTGTATATGGACACAAAACTAAAAGATGTGCATTATAAAATACGTGGGAGTGCAACCCGTTCACATGATAGAAAACTATTATAATTATTAAGGGAAATATTTTATATTTGATGATAAATAAATCAGTATTTACTGGTCTATGTACAAAGTACAAATCTAATAGTAAGTCTAATGCAATTACAGTCTAATAATATTCATTATTTATTTGTTTATTCTTCTTAATTGTTGTACATTCAAGGGTTTTAGGGTGGGGGTTTAAAATGTCGTTTCAGTTTTCTTATGAAAGTTTTAAAGTTTTATCACTTTGTGTAAGAAACAAAACAAACACCCTGCCTGATAGTAAAAGTTCAGAAGAAAGACATTTGGGTTTTATCACATAGTTGATAATGATGTCATGTTGCAGCTGTTGCGGGTTGTCGCAGGTCACCGTCCATGAGGTCACATACAGTCTTCCTCATGGAAAAGGGAAATCCAGGCTGCAGTTCTGTGAGGAACATCATGTCACTGTCAGGATGTGAGTGATACACTTTTATCAGTGTTCCTCCCAAAAATGCTGTTTAAGTATAAAATCACTTGTTCATCATCTATTGTGTGGTTTATACGATTAAAACAAAGCAATGTGTCTCCAGTGCCAGGTTTCAAGACGAGGTGTTTCTGACTCTGAATTGTACAGTCTTTCTCAAACTTTAGGTGTAACTTTTTTTGGTACTTTGGACTGTAATGAATATAAAAAATCTGATATAATGGTTTAGGGCCGCAATTACTGTGAACGGTTTTGCGTTCTAGTTTCCATCAGTGAACAGTCGATAATCTCACCAATGATTAAACTGTAGTAAATAGACATTCGGTGTTGAAGATGAGGATTAGATTAGATTAGATTAGATTAGATTCAACTTTATGCCCATTGCACGTGTTTTTTTTATACCAAAGACTGTAGAAAGAACATTTACTTATAATCTTATACTCCAGTACTCATGTTAGTTCTCACTCTTCAGTGTTCTGTATTGTTTAATGATTTATGATCAAACTCTTGATGTCACCCAAATAAGGATGGGTTCCCTTTTGAGTCTGGTTCCTCTCAAGGTTTCTTCCTCATAACATCTAAGGGAGTTTTTCCTTGTCACAGTCGCCACGGCTGCTCATCAGGGACAAATTCACACCATTCACCTTCACTGTTGATTTGTGTAAAACTGCTTTGAGACAATGTCTGTTGTGAAAAGCGCTATAGAAATAAACTTGACTTGACTTGACTTGACATGTTGCGGCACAAGGCAATGAAATGCAATAAGCATCTAATTGTATTAGTACCAGTACAATGGTAATGGGTATTGCCCTTTTGAGTATGGGTTCCCTTTTAAACAGTGGCAGGCCATTAGATCTTCTCTTCTTGTTTAAACTCTATCAGAATCACTTAGACTTTCAATTTTATGTTTTTTTTTTTCTCGTAAAAATGTTAGAGTTAGAGCTTAGAGTTTCCATTTAATCAGATTTCAGCTGTCACATTTGACAGGGACAAAATCTGTTGTGAAGCCTTCAGAATCAGCGCTGCATAGCATAAATTACATGTAGCTGTTGCCAATCAGATTCCGAGTTGGCGACACCTGGACCATCTAGCAATGTCAGCATTTTCATGTCCTTTGATTGGTCAGGGAGCGCACTGGTCAGAGCTCACAACCAGCATCTGTAACAAACTTCACAAGCTTAAATATTTTTTTGTGTGGATCTAAAAGCTGTTTTTTTATTCCACAACTTATACTTAATACTTTTGCATTTTCTTTCCTGTAGAATTTGCACAAAACACACAATCTGGCTGTATTTCAAATTTCAACTCTGGGTTATTTTACGAGGTAAATATCGATGTTTCTGCTAGAAATGATGAATGCTGTGGCTACAGTGAAAGGAGACGTGTTGTATTGTGTTTATTAGGTTTCCTGTTTTAGTGATGACATTCATTTTCGCTGTATGAGATTCCTGTCTGTAATGCAGCACTCTGTTATACTGGATTTCTTTATAATATTGATGGTTTCTATAGTTGTGGTGTCATAATGATGGTATTAAGAGATGGACTGATATAGGCAGGGCAACACTGAAGGACTCGGTGGGAAATGCATGTCCCACCAGTCCATTTGACTTTGGTTCCTCTCAAGGTTTTTTCTGATTCCCTCATCACTGTCTCGCTCATAAGCTTATAGAGGTTAATTTATGACTTTAAAATGTATGTTCAAAATCAATGTATTTCTGTAAAACTGATTTGAAACAATTTCCATTGTTAAACACGCTATACAAATAACATTGAATTCAATGAATAAAGCTAGCATCAGTGACAAGATTCATTAGCTAATTGCTGCTTAACACTCACAAAGCATGAACTCTTACTTTGGCCCTTTAGTAGTTTATAGATTTGGGACTAAGATCTTGTGATTTGTTAATTTTTAAAGGATTTTTTTTGTGTCATTTGGGACTAGTGAGTTGTCTCAGAGAGCATTTTTTTTTTGTTTTATTTTGGTTGCTTATGCACAACATCGTTCGCAAGAAGCAATAAAACTGCAATGGCTCTGTACAGGAAACAGAGGAAGTAAAAAAAAAGGCAAAGAGGGTAAAAGTAATTGGTTTTGCCAATTAATCAGCACCGATTGCTGGCACTATTGGTAAGCTAAACCAAACTATACCAACAGTTTTTCCGGGTTGTGTTATACAGTACGAGAGTGGCCTCTAGAGGCCACTGATGCCATGTGCTGTTAATTTGAATGGTCATTTTTTATTAATTTTGGATGTAACTATTTTATATTTTTTTGGAGTGTTACTTTTTGTTTCAGTTTAAATAAACGTCTTTAATTTGTGGTAATATTTATTATTATAATTAATATATTAACATTTATTTAGTTTATCATATTTTCATGATTCTGTAATGTTTTTTATTTTTTTAATAAATTTCAGAACTTTTTTACATGAAGTGAAAATATTTGTATTTCTTTAAATACAGTATAAATTTTTAAAACCATTGGTTGATTAATTGGTTATCGGCAAGCTAAACATAGCCAACGGTATCGCTAAAATCAGTCAACCTCTAATTGCAAATGCACCTGGGTGGCAAAAGTGAAAACATTAAAGTTTCAAGGAAATAGGTTTAAACCTTGATGTGTTCATTGTTAAGATTATTATGCGAATTGTTTGGTGTAGACTTTCGCTTAATGATTGCAGGAAAGCTTGAATTTTAATAGGAAAATTTTAAAGGAGGCTCATTAAATAAAAATACACAGTCAGGTCTTAATCCTTTTTTTATTATTGTTTATGTTGAATAAAATATACTGTGAAGGGACACACTTTTATAAAAGTAACTCAACAGTGTTCAGTCATAACACACTTTAGTTTGTGTGTGTGAGCGAGAGACCTTTTGTAAATAGTGACCATGTCCAGTTTAAGTGCCAGTAATCATATAATCATACGTCATACATCATACAATTGTTCTGTCTGGACCTCTATCCTAAATGATAGTAACAAAAAAATTTAATTTTGTTTTCACACTGTTTTGTATTGTAAAGTTGCTCCCTTTACAATAAAAGAGTCAAATCCAGATGTTGGAACTTTCTCCACCACAAGGGGGTGTTTTATCATAATTTCTCAAGTGCAGGTCTCCTGATAAGCCCGTATGATGCTGTCGTATGCCGGTGGAGGTGTCTGTGTGACACCGACGCCTTTTTGACTGCTGTTTCCCCAGAAGGAGTCCGGTCTTGGTCTTTGCCTCGGTGGAGTGACCATGGAGACGGCTGTGCTGTTAGTGCCGGGGGCTCCGGGGCTGTTATTCAGGGTGCCGTGGTTTCCTTCCTCGGCTTCGCGGGCGATTTGACTGCACTGGATCAGTGGGTGGAAGGTCGAGGCCCTGAAGCTATCCTTGCGACCCATGAGGTCGGCCTGATGGACCGGTGAAGTCGTCCCTTGCCGATGGAAGGAGAAGGCGGCACCGGCCAGATTGTTGTTGCTGCGCCGGTCGTAGGCACTGCCCTGGCGGCCAAAGACGGGCCTGTTTCGGGGGGAAGACGGACGGCCAGAGGAGCGTGACGAAGGCTTGTTGGTGATGGTGGCAGATGCACGACGACATGCCATCCAAGTGAGGACCACGTATACCATAGCGCCCAGCAGGAGTCCCACCACCATGGATATACAGAAAGCAAGAATTACATCTTCTGATGGGAGGAAGCAGAAATGACAGTCAATTAAAGTTTTTGCCCCTCAAATGTTCTTAAGTATCCAAAGTACTGATTTATTATGGCTGTAATGTTCCTATTATAATTTTTTGTCACAAGACTCTTTACTTAATCAGCTCAGTTTGTGTGAAAAGACTCAAATGTAACTCTCGATAAATACATGTCAAAAAATTAATATAATGATATAAATGAGTGAAACATTGATTGATTTCTATTAAATCTTTCTTCTTCTTGTTTCGGCTTCTCCCATTAGGGGTCGCCACAGAAGAAGAAGGATAATTGTAGTAGAAATCAATCAATGTTTTCTATTACAATTATCATGGACCCAAAACGTTCTTTTCAACTACTTAAAAACATTTGCGCAAATAAGGACACTGGTGTTGTGGCGAGTTCGAGTCTGGAGTTTCTCCATCATTCATTCCTCTTTAAATGTTCTGCTTGCTGTTTAGAATTGACGCTGAACTGTATGTTGGAGATAGATCTTTCTAAGTAGATGTGATGACCAAGCGCCAATCAAAACAAGTTTAAAACAGAGCGTGCGCTGATTGGTGGCTTGCTGGGTGTTTGACCAGTTATGTTTTTATCCTCATAAATAAAAAGGAATGACTGGTTTCACAAAATGGAGCTGAGTAAAACATATTTTGACTTAAAATGTGGTAAAGTAAATGTCTCCAAATAAATATACTTGAGTAAAATACATGAAAAAACGACTTATGTACAGGAACAAATGACATTTCCTTTGTTACTGTTCACCACTGGTTACATCATCATGAGTTGGGATTGTTATTAAATCCAGACAAGTGTAATTGCTCTGGAAATACACATAATAAATATAGCATGTGATCGAAAGCTAAAATTAAATATACAATGACATTCATGAGTCATGAGTTCATGAGTCAGCAGTGACGTCCCTTGAAAAAGCTGACAAATGTTGAACATCTCCAGGGAGAGAGAACTCCAGGACCAAATATGTAGCTGTAAGATGACGAACAACCTGCCTTACAATCCATTCATCATCATCATCATCATCATCATCATCATCATCATCTCGTTTTCACCTGCTGAGACACACCCACTATTTACCCATTATTACTAATTATCAAACTTTATTATAGACATTATTACTTATTATTAATCGTTATTATATATTATTACTCACGATTTAAACTTTATTACAGGTTATAACACTGATAATCATTCAATATTATTACAACATTCCTAGGTGCTAGATCAGCTTATTCTTCAATCCGGGAGCATTTATTTTTTTTAATAGAATTTTTTTTAAACATGAGCCTATTAACAAAAACATATTTTATTTTCTTTGAATATTTTAATAGAGTAACACATCCAACATTGGCGTTCAATGAAAAAACGGAAATACGTGCTGGATCAAGTGCTATTTTACAAGCTGCTGAAAAATTGGCAATAAAGAAATAAATAGTCTTAACTGTAATATCACTTATTGATTTAATATAATTTTTTACTATTATTTATTATATTGTGTTTCTTTCTTACATGCTGTACTGTATTTCATTTCACAGCGAGTCAAATTCAAACTCCAAAACTCAACACGCCATGTACCACGAAGAAGCCAGAGGCGACAGCAAAAAAAGAAATCTCTCGAAGGCGACATAAGGAAGAAGAAAATTGCAGAGGTTTCCTATTTTTTCCTCTTTTACTCTCTTTCCTATGTTTCGGTACAAGCAGTTAGGAGTCATGCTGTGCCGTTCTGCTCTGCTGAAGTGTTCAGAAGAGCCGTTTGGCTCAGGCAGATAAAACTCGGCTTTCAGATGGCTAATGAGGAGTGTGTGGCAGCGAGGCAATTCTGTTCCTCATTATGTTGGAGGCTGTAGCACAAAAAAATATCTTGAAATGAGGTGTCATGGTGTTACACCGGGCTTTGTGGATTTTACTGTTATTACTACTGGCAGGGAGCTGTTGATGAAATTGTACAACAAAGCATTAAAAGAACTGAATGGTTAGGGTTATTTATTTATCTATTAGTTTTTATCAGTTGTCTAACCCAGTGCACTCTTAGTGCCGGTCCAAAGTCTGGATAAATGGGCAGGGTTGTGTTATGAACAATACCTGTGATATTGTTAGCCTACAGGGTAATTGGGGAAATTGGGCTACTGTTGGCTAAAGAAGGAGAGGAGGAAGACGTCTACAGAGACAGCAGGGAAAGGAGAAGTGTAGGAGAGTGGAGGTTCGGGTTGGTACTTTAAATGTTGGTACTATGACTGTTCTATCATGGTGTGGATGGAAAGAGAAATGGTGTAGGTGTGAGTCTGAAGGAAGAGTTTAATAGGAGTGTAGTGGAGGTGAAGAGAGTTTCTGATAGGGTGATAAACGTGAAGCTGGAAGTTGAAGGGGTGATGATAAATGTCATCAGTGCTTATGCTCCACAAGTGAGCTGTGAGATGGAGGAGATGGAAAAAGATGGTTATTAGATGACGTGAAAGATGGTGACCCTAGAAACGAAAGATTGGTGATTGGAGCAGACTTTAATGGGCAGGTAGGTGAAGGGAACAGATGTGATGAGAAGGTGATAGTAGGTATGGCTTTAAGAGGAGGAATGTGGAAGATGGTGGCAGATGGTGGTAGATTTTGCTAAAAGGATGGAAACGGCAGTGGTGAACACTTATTTTAAGAAGAAGGAGGATCAGAGGGTGACGTATAAGAGTGGAGGAAGGTCCACATAGGTGGACTTTGTTCTATGTAGGAGATGCAACCTGAAGGAGATTGGAGACTGTTTTTGTTGGCAGGGGACAGTGTAGCTAGACAGCATCGCATGGTGGTCTGTAGGATGGCGTTGGATGTGAAGAAGAGGAGGAGAGTGAGGACTGAAAGAAGAATAAGATGGTGAAAACTGAAGGAGGAAGACTGTAGTGTGAGGTTCAGGGAAGAGGTCAGACAGGGGCTCAGTGGTGGTGAAGAGGTCTGGATGATTGTGGAACTACTGCAGGAGTGATGAGGGAGGCAGCTAGAAAGGTTCTTGGTGTGACATCTGGAAATAGAAAGGAGGACAAAAAGATGTGGTGGTGGAATGAGGAAGTGCAGGAGAGCATAAGAAGAAAGAGGTTGGCAAAACAGAAATGGGATCGACAGAGTGATGAGAAAAGTAGGGAGAAGAACAAGGAGATGTGGCAGCAGGTAAATAGGGATGTGGTGAAAGTCAAGGAAAAGGCATATGAGGAGCTGTAGGAGAAGTTGGACACGAATGAGAAAAGGATTTGTAGTGATTGGCCAGGCAGAGGGACCGAGCTGGGTAGGATGTGCTGCAAGTTAGAGCAATAAAGGATAAAGAATCAAATGTGTTGACTAGTGAGGAGAGTGTGTTGATAAGATGGAGGGAGTATTTTAAACAACTGATGAATGAGGAAAATGAGAGAGAGAGAAGGTTGGATGATGTGGAGATGGTGAAGCAGAAAGTGGATAGGATTAGTAAGGAGGAAGTGAGAGCAGTGATTAAGATTATTAAAAATGGCTGGAAAGTTGGTTGGACCAGATGACATTCCAGAAGAAGCATGGAGATGTTTAGAAGAGATTTGTAACCAGATTGTTCAACAAAAAAAAATTTGGAAGGTGAGAAGATGCCTGAGGAATGGAAAAGGAGTGTGCTGGTACCGATCTTTAAGAATAAGGGAGATGTGCAGACCTGCAGTAACTACAGGGGAATAAAGTTTATGAGTCACACCATGAAGTTTTGGGAAAGAGTAGTGGAAGCCAGGCTGAGAGTAGAGTAGATCTGTGGGCAACATTATGGTTTCATGCCAAGGAAGAGCACCACAGATACATTATTTGCTTTGAGGATGTTGATGGAGAAGTACAGAGAAGGTCAGAAGGAGTTGCATTGTGTATTTGTGAATTTAGAGAAAGCGTACGACAGGGTGGAGAGAGGAGTTGTGGTATTGTATGAGGAAGTCAGGTGTGTCAGAGAAGTATCTGAGGGTGGTGCAGGACATGTATGAGGACAGTGTGACAGCAGAGAAGTGTGCAGTAGGAATGGCAGACTGGTTTAAGGTTGTGGTGGGTCTGCATCAAGGATCGGCTCTGAGCCCTTTCCTGTTTGCAGTGGTGATGGACAGGTTGACGGACGAGGTCAGACAGGAGTCTCTCACTGGACTATGATGTTTGCTGGACTATCTATCTATCTATCTGTCTATCTATCTATCTATCTAAAAAGTAATTTATTTGATCTTTCTTTTTTTCTTTCTTTTTATCTGTCTATCAGTCTAACTTTTATTGATCCTGACATATCTTCCTGATTTTAGCATTCGATCTGCACTGTGCTATACTGTAGTATCGCTCATGTATAAATGATTGCTGAGACCATGTGATGTATGAATTATTCTGAAACCACACGACAGGAAATGTAAAAAAGAATTTATATTCATATCACCTTCAAAATAAGTGATTAATTCACATTAATATGATTTCTGATAACGATTGTATGCTAATTTAAAAAGTGTATAAAATTCCAGTCAAGCCTTCAACAAAACATTTGCCCTAACAGCTCTACAAAAAACCTGTTTTGTGTTTAGAAAAGAACATTGTCTTCTCCCAAAAGAAAGGAAATCATAGCCGAGGAGTGGCGAATGGAAAAATCCCTGAGCTCTGTGGTGTTTTCGTGGTCGTCCGTCATAAAAATGTTCAGCTATTTGATTTTCCGTATCGATTGGAAACGGTCCTGTGTGCTGCACTCAATCTTTTGAGTAGGTCAAAACAGAGAAAGAGAGAGAGAGAGAGAGAGAGAGAGAGAGAGAAAGAGAGACAGAGAGAAAGAGAGACAGAGATATTCTGCTGTACAAAGAGTAAAGTCTGAGAGTCTTACTCGTGTTGAAGGACTGGAGTATCTCCAGGATGGGATGAGTGCTGTTATCAGCCATCACTCCGTCCGGACTGACCGAGGACAACAGAGCTGTGATGCACATTCAATCTGGTCCTCCAGTTCACTCCAGTCTCCAGCTTCTACTCCACTCCTCCTGATGATTCCTTCTTCACTCCCTCTCTTTTTTTCCTCCCTCCCTGTATTCCACAGGATCCCCTCCAAGGCCAGCCTGCCTGCCTGCCTCACACTGTTTGTCCGAAGGGGGAAACTGTTACACTTCCTGCTTTTCCTGTGTAAATTTAGCAGCTCAGCTTATCTCTTCGCTCCAGGGTTCCTGTAGGGCGGAGGGTCCGAGACGATATGCGCTGACGTGTGTGGAGAAACGGTGTCACCCCTCAAATTGTTCTTCACCTCGCTCACTCTTTCCATCTTTCTCTTTCATCCTGCATGGACACCATGATTTATTTATTCTTCGCTAATAAGAGAAGGAAATACTTTCATTCTTAATGGTCTTAAAAAGTCTAAAATATGATTTTGTAAAACCTGCAGAAACCCTGAAATCGTCAAGAAGAATGAAATAATAAAAACAAGATGACCATTTTTAATTGACTTTCCATGTCTGACCACAATTTGAATGGGACTTAATTTTTTAAATATTGCAAGACATACTCATATAAACAAAATCATCAGTATTTCCACAGAAGATCCCAGTGTTATCCAGACCACATTCATTTACAGCACAAGCAAAGATAAGATTCAGCACAAAGAATTAGCCTTTGTCTCAAACCTTGTGCATCCCTTTATAGTCAGATGCTCCTGTCAGAGGCTTCAGAGTAGGCGACTTGGTGTAGAAGAGAGCGTAGTGATTTGGGACGCAGCGCAGGACTGGGTGGACGGCGAAGAATGTCAGTCCTGCCGATATTTCCTCTCATTGTTGTCTTGTGTGCTGATGTGGAGGTGTCCTGTCGAAGGCATTGTGTGCGATGCCTGAAAGACATACTCATGTAGCTGTGTGTAAACAAACGTGTTTTTTTCCCCCCTCCCCAAAATAGGAAGTTATGAAATGTTATGAGATAAAATCATGTAAAGTGTCTTTCACTTAAAATCTAAACATGGTGAATTATTGAGCCTGGGCGAACTGATGACTGAAGGTCATGGGTTCAAACTACAGCACCACCAAGCTGCCACTGATGGATCCTTGAGCAAAGCCTTTAGCCTGTATAATATAAGTGTAAGTTGCTCTAAATAAAATGTCGTTAATGTAGACCTCAGTTATATATTTTGCACTTCTTTCCATAAGGAGATGCTTATTTAATATTTATGGAAAGTATCTGCAGTGATTTTTCATGAGTATTATTAACTTTAGATGGGGGATACAAAGTTCCCGGTGTGGAAAATTGCCATTTATAGCTGCTATAACACACTTCTTTTATAGACGTTCCACAAGATGTAACAATGAGTGGATTAAAATACAACCCCAATTCCAGAAGAAGTTGGAACACTGTGTAAAATGTAAACAAAACAGAATGCAACGATTTGCAAATCTAATAAAGTCATATATTATTCACAGGAGAAACATAGAAAACATATCAAATTTGTTTAAACTGAGATAATGTCATTTTGAATTGCCTGCAACACGTCTCAAAAAGTTGAAACGGGGCAACAAAAGTCCAGAAAATGAAAGTGTTATTGTAATTAAAGAGTTGGAGAAACATTATGCAGCTAATGAGGATAATTGACAGCAGGTCAGTAAGATGATCGAGTATAAATATAGTGTTTTAGAGAAGTCTCTCAGAATGAAAGATGGGCGGAGCTTCACAAATCTGTTAAAGATTGTGTCTACAAATTGTGGGACAATTTCAGAATAGTGTTTCTCAACATAAAATCGCATTTTACAGAACATAATATCAAAGTCTCTAAGAACCTGAAGAAATCTCTGTGCACAAGGGACAAGGGTGAAAATCAATATTGGATGTCTGTGATCTTCGGGCTCTGAGGCGACACTGCATTAAAAACTGTCATGACTCTGTAATGGAAATCACTGCATGGGCTCGATAATACCTTTAGAAATCTTTGTCTGTGAACACAGTCATTTGCCATGTGATCCACAAATGCAGGTTAAATCTCTAGCATGCAAAGAAGTAGGTGTGCATGAACATGATCCAGAAATGACACCATCCTTTCTAAGCCAAAGCTCCTTTAAAATGCACTTAGGCAAAGTGGAAAACTGTCCTGTGGTCAGACAAATAGAAATTGAAATTTCTTTTTGAAAGCTATATATATATATATATATATATATATATATATATATATATATATATATATATATACCATGTCCTCTGTACTAAAGAGGAGAGGGACCATGTGGTGAGTTAGTTCAGTCAGTTCTCAGTTCAAAATGCTGAATCTCTGATGGTATGGGAGAAAATCCATGTGGCGTAAGATGAAGGCGTTTCTTTCTGAAGTAGATCGATTTGAACCGAATTTGATGTTTTTTCAGTGTTTTAGTTTGAACTGAGAAATGGATTAGTTTTAAGTAACGTGACACAATCAGGTGACCAAATTCGATTCAAACCAAACAAGGTGGTTGACGATGATGTACTGCTTTTAGATCGCATTTTTCCAAAGGAGACAGAACTTCTACTTGGAGTCACTTTGATTTATCAAAGAAACATCTAAGATTTGTACACATGCATATTATAAGATGTGAGCATGTTTAGATGTTTCAGTGCGTGTAGATGAACAGAATTTATTTTTTAATGTCTGAAACTATCTGTGTAGTATGTGCTTTTTGAGCATTTCATTCCCATAACCCTCATACTTCTGGGAAGATGTTCCACTAGATTTTAGAGGGTGCTTGTGGAGATGTCCTATACAGTATTGTGCCTTCAACTTAGCGCTTACAGTTTGGGGAAGAACCACATAGAGCAATGCAGTGTTTTATTCAATTATTACTAACATAGCTGTGGTTTTGTGAAATGTGTCATAAAGTGTGAAATAGAACTGTTTTTTTTTCAAGTCTGCATTGCAAAATCTTTGCTATTAACTATTCATTCATATAAACAAAATTGTAAAATTTTACAAATCAATGGTTGAATTGCAAGTCCTGCTTTTCCTAATGTTAGTTTTGAGCAGTAGATGGCACTGTTGCTGAAAATTTATCATGGTATAAACCTGGATGAAATAAACAAGATTGTTATTGTACTTTTTAATATATTCTGGGGTAACTTTAGTTCAGTTTTATCGAATTTTATAAAACTTTACAACAGACATTGTTATGTCACTATCGGGCTAAAAGTTTGTAGACACCTGAGCATAAGATTGGTGCGCTTTTTAAAATTTAATTTCACATTTAGTCCCCATTTGCTGTTATAATGACCTCTGCTCTTCTGGGAAGATGTTTCACTAGATTTTTGTGGAGATTCATTTAACTACAAGGGTTTTAGTAAAGTCTGGTGCTGATGTAGGTGAGGTGAGAAGACCTGGGGTGCAGTCAGCGTTCACATTCATCTCAAAGGTGTTCAATAGGGTTGGAGCTCTATAGCAGGAGATCTTTTACTCCAACTCATGTAAAGCATTTCTTTATAGAGCTGACTTTGTACACAGGGGCATTGCCATGCTGGAACAGTTTGGGTTTCCTTGTTCAAGTGAAGGGAAAATTTCATTCTACTGCATCCAGAGACGTCCGATACAATTGTGTGCCTCCAAGTTGGTGGTAAAAGTCAGGTGTTAAAATTTTGATATTCCAGATACACTTTCCCTCATGTGGCTCACTGAGAGAGATTGATTATATTTGTATACAACATTCTTTTTAGGTTTATTGGAAATAAAAATATTGACACCACATCCTTCTGCTTGGATTGTTTGCTAAACTTAAAATCTAAAAAAGGAAACATTTCAACTGATAAAACAATGTTAATCATTTTCTCTGGAAAATGTGTTACGTCTTAAAGAACCATAATCAGGCCGTGTATGTTTGCAGTGTTAAGCTAGAACTTGAGTCTCTGACTAGCCAGTTATTAAGCTATTTTAAACCAATGCTAGTCGAACGTAGCAAAGGAAACAGGTTGAGTATAGGCATTAAATGTGAGTAAATTAGCAAAATTCATACTTCATGAGAATTGACCCATTTTAACTTTATGTTTAAAGCCCAGAGATAGGTCTTCAAATTCAACACTGCAGTCTGATTGATTGTCTAGCTTCAAAAACATGGCTAGCAAAAGCGCTAACTACATCGTGTAGCACGGGAAAGTCAGGACAGATGGTGGATTGGCACGATTCCTGCATGTTTTTCATCATGAACTTGATTATGTGCTAAACCGAGATGATTAATGTCAAACTAAGTGAATTTTAATGATCTATGAAATGCGGCGTAATGAGGGAAAAGCTCTGTTTGATTTGTAAAAGGGATTTTGAAGGTCTAAGTAAAAAAACCTGTAAGGAATGCTGTATGCTGTAATGCTATTTTTCTTCCTCCATTGAGATTGTAGGATTGACGATTCAACACTTTATTGTCGTATGCACAAGAAAAAATCTGTTACACCAGGCAATTTTCATTCTTACTCTGAAGTAACAAAAATGTACACAATTCAGAAAGGTATAAGTGCATCATGCAAGATATAAAGGTGTGTGTGTGTGTGTGTGTGTGTGTGTGTGTGTGTGTGTGTGTGTGTATAAAGCATACAGTGTGCAATATAAATATTGAAGATATGCATGTGCAACATAATGCAGCGGTAGAATGGGGCCATTGTGTCATTCCAATTTGTAAAGGGTGTGTGTGTGTGTGTGTGTGTGTGTGTGTGTGTGTGTGTGTGTGTGTGTGTGTGTGCAAAACATGTAGTCTATGTTGTATTTTGCATTGTGTGTGTGTGTTTGTGTAGAAAGGAGTGAATAAGAGTATTCAATTTCATTAATACTCAATATGAATTCTCTATCTATAGCACCCCCAGAGGTGCAATGTTCTTAGAGGTGACTGTCTTAGCGAGAGGAAAACTCCCCAAGCCTTCATCATGAAGGAACCTTGAAAGGAGCCTGATTCAAAAGGAAAACCCGTCCTCATTACCATTCTAATTTTATCATTGTTGAGGTGATTGATTGCTTACTGATAGACTCTCAAGTTCAAAACTGTTCAGTTGTAGTCCTAAGCCATTATAGAAGAACTGATCTTATGAAGTATCATCCAAAGTCATGGGTTTTGAGTAGCACCATCCACAGTAATCTCCTGCATCTTTAAGCTGTTCATGTGTCCTCAGCAGCAGCGAGCGGTTTAGTGATCTGGGCTGGATTGGTGTTTGTGTTCAACAGCAATTGTATTTTCGTGTCAACAAGTTTAATACAGTATGTGCTCCTTTCTGAACATCCAATACCACTATTAGTTCCCATTCGATATAATCATGTTATAATAACCTCCACTCTTCTGGGAAGATGTTCCACTAGATTCTTGTGGAGATTTGTGCTCATTCAGCCACAAGGATGTTAGTAAATTCACTGCTACTGATGTAGGTGAGGTGAGGAGGCCTGGGGTTACTAAGGTTGAGGTCAAATCTCTATAGCAGGAGATCTTCCACTTAAGCACCATATAAAGTATGGAGCTGTGCACAGGGGTATTGTCATGCAGGAACCGGTTTTGGTCTCCTTGTTCAAGAGAATGGAAAATTTCATGGTACCGCATTCAAAGACGTCCTATACTTTTGTGTGGTAACAGTTTGGGAGAAGACCGTGTCTTGAAAACTGTGATTTCTGTCTGGACCACTGTTAGAGCTGCTGTTATAGGAAAATGATCATCTTCTGAATCCCTGGACCTAGAGGCTCCGATCCGTCTGCGTAAATGAGGTGCAGAATCGGTACGTTTTGTTCGCTCAGCTACCAGAATACAAATGAAGTGGTAGGAAGTGAGCTGAAAGCGTTACGCTGCATTGCTCACACTCGCGCTGTGTTATGTGAGTGTGTGTGAGAGAGTGTTAGTGAGAGAGTGTGTGTGTGTGTGTTTGTGTGTGTGTGTGTGTGTGGCTGCACATCAGGAGTCTAATGAGCTTTTCAGCGTTATGCTGATGAAGACTGTTTTCTCCAGGCTTTGCTTTAGTGAAGCAGGGCTGTGTGTGTGTGTGTGTGTGTGTGTGTGTGTGTATGAAGATAAGATTCAGAAGATCATGTACCCTCAGTATCTGCCTTTTCCCCTCTCTGCAGTAGAAACCCATGGTCCACAGCGAGCGCTCGCGTTAGAGGTCACATTGCTGAGAGAAAGAAAGCGGCAAAGTCAGCAGTCTGACTGGAAGGAGGCGCAGTGGAGCGTTTTCCTTTTTTCCTTCTTTCTTTTTTTTTTTCCCCTTCTTCATACTGTACTGTACATAGTCCCTCCCCTTTGCGCCTGTTTGCCATAAAGTGATGCGAGCGCTGGCGCAGAGCTGCTGAGGTGTAGCACTGACTCGTCGACCCTGTGGTTAAAGTAAACGTCGTTCTGTATAGATTTTAGATCTCATTTATAAACGCTCCGGTGATAACAGTTGCACCGTATATCATTTATCCATCATTCTTAATTCTTTCTTTAAATATGTCATTTATTTATTTATTTATTTATTTATTTATTTATTTATTTATTTATTTATAATAGCACCCTGTTCACTGATGTTACATAAATGCTGCAGCAGGAAAAATTTTGAAGAAAGTCCAGTTAATGTGGTCTGGTCCTGAATTCTTTACTGGCAAATTATTGTAAAATCAAATTATTCTAATAAAGTTTATAAGAAAAATAAAGAGGGAAAAAAATATTTAGATCATCAGTTTAATAATGACATAATAGAAAAAGAAGAAAAAATATGTGATGATGACAATAATAATAATAATAATAATAATAATAATAATAATAATAATAATACAACTACAGTAAATGACATTAAATCTTTAGTGTTGATAAATGTAATAATCAAATACGTTTACATTTTACAGTTAATATGTTATTAATAATAATAATAATAATAATAATAATAATAAATGCTGCTTATTTTATAATATAATAATAATTATATAAATAATAATTATACAATAATGATAGAAAGATTTCATTATGAATCAATTTACATTGTATTAATAGTTTAAAATATAAAAAATGATAA